>NW_003546718.1:4631-45664 GCF_000090795.2 Amphimedon queenslandica | reverse complement strand
CCTATGGTGATAACTACCACTCACGCAGTTACCAATCCCTTGATACTCTATTATCTATGGATAAAATAATTAGTTTAAAAGCTTCATAGGCTACTCTCCCTCTAAAAATTTGTTTTAAAAATTACAATTACAAAACTTAATGTGACAAATTTTTAAAGGAATTACGGTTTAAGCCCATGGTTTTTTCTTTTAAAAGGCTCCAAAATCACCCTCAATTTCCTTTGTCATTTTCTGAACATATTGATGTACTTCTGTAGAAAGTTTGAGCTGATTCCAACTTCAATTTTTTTTGAGTTATGTCTATTTTTAGAAAATACCAAAATTCTGAAAAATTTAGCCCATGGTTTGTCCCAAAAATGGCTCCAAAGTCACCCCCAATTTTTATTACATTGTTTGATACATATTGATGTCCTTATGCTATTATGGATATTTAAAAAAAACAGCCAGTTTTTGAAAAATACCCAAGGCTATAGCCCATGGTTTTTTTGGGAAAATGGCTCTGAAATCACCCCCAATTTTTATTACATTTTCTGATACATATTGATGTACTTATGTTGTGTAGAAAGTTTAAACTGATTCCGACTTAAATTTTTAAAGTTATTAGTACTTTTGAAAATGGCCAATTTTTAAAAAATACCCAAGGCTATAGCCCATGGTTTATTTTTGGAAAAATGGCTCCGAAATCACCCCCAATTTTTATTACATTTTCTGATACATATTGATGTACTTATGCTGTGTAGAAAGTTTGAAGTGATTCCGACTTAAATTTTAAAAGTTATTAGTACTTTTCAAAATGGCTAATTTTAAAAAAATACCCAAGGCTATAGCCATGGGTTTTTTTTTTGGAAAAATGGCTTCGAAATCACCCCCCATTTTTATTACATTTTCTGATACATATTGATGTACTTATGCCATGTAGAAAGTTTGAACTGATTCCGGCTTAAATTTTTAAAGTTATTAGTACTTTTGAAAATGGCCAATTTTTGAAAAATACTATAGCCCATGGTTTTTTTGGAAAAATGGCTCCGAAATCACCCCCAATTTTTATTACATTTTCTGATACATATTGATGTACTTATGCTGTGTAGAAAGTTTGAACTGATTCCGGCTTAAATTTTTCAAGTTATGAACATTTTTTAAAAACAGCCAGTTTTTTAAAAATACCCAAGGCTATAGCCCATGGTTTTTTGGAAAAATGGCTCCGAAATTACCCCCAATTTTTATTACACTTTCTGATACATGTTGATGTACTTATGTTGTGTAGAAAGTTTAAACTGATTCCGACTTAAATTTTTAAAGTTATTAGTACTTTTAAAAATGGCCAATTTAAAAAAAATACCCAAGGCTATATAGCCCATGGTTTTTTTGGGAAAATAGCTCCGAAATCACCCCCAATTTTTATTACACTTTCTGATACATATTGATGTACTTATGCTGTGTAGAAAGTTTGAACTGATTCCAACTTAAATTTTTTAAGTTATGAACATTTTTTACAAACAGCCAGTTTTGAAAAATACCCTACATGGAAAGTTTGAGCTGATCTGACTTCAATTTTTTACGTTACGGCCTATTTAAAAAATTTGCCAAAATCTGAAAAATACCCATCTTTTTTGAAAAAATGGCAAAAGTCACCCCCAATTTTTATTACATTTTCTGATGCATATTGATGTATTTATGCTGTGTAGAAAGTTTGAGCCAGTTCCGAGCACAAAATTTTAAATTATGACCATTTTTTAAAAAATGGTCCAATTTTTAAAAAATTTCCTGTACTATAGCCCAGGGTTTTTCAAAAAATGGCTCCAAAATCACCCCCCCCCCCCCCGGCCCCCAATTTTTTTTATTTTCTGAAACATAATATTTGTACCTATACTATGTATGCTATGTAGAAAGCTATTAGTTGATTTAGACTATGTTATGCCCATTTTTTAAGTCTCAAATTTTTGGAAAAAAGCAAAGACTATAATACTGGCACATGTATAGTACTTGTAATGGGCCAAATTGATTCTAACTTTAAGCAACCTCAGGGCTGTGACAGTAAAAACACAACTTTAAACCTTGAAATGATTTTAACTAAAAGCAGGATTATTAAAAGTATTCATCTTTTCCACAGTGTAGTGTTGTTTGTCGATGAAGCTGATGCTTTCCTAAGAAAGAGAAGCAAGGTACAGTGCATGTGTATTCAATCTGTTACATGTACATGTACTTTTATTAAGTACTGTGTTTGTGGGTATCTTATTAACTAACATGTGTACCATATAGTGGGAAATTAGGAGGGAGTTACATTTTGGCTAATTGCTACATTGCTAAATTTGGAGAGTTTGGCATTTGGAAAATTTCTACATTTTGGTGATTGGCGAATTTGATTTTGGTAAATTTGTGACCACATGCCATTGAGCATGCTCAAAATGGTGGATTTTTATTTTGCCAAATGGCAATCAAAATGCCAAATTCGTCTAATTTAACTCCCTCCAAAATTTCCCACTATATGTTATTTAATAAGAAGTGCTGGCTGCATTTTAGGTATCTATCAGTGAAAACCTTAGGAGTACATTAAATGCTTTTCTATACAGAACAGGAGAGGCTAGCAGCAAGTATGAATAAGAAAAGATTATTACCCTAATACTGGGGTAATAATTACTCTATCCCTTATAGGTTTATGTTAGTTCTTGCCAGTAATCAGCCTGATCAGTTTGACTGGGCTATCAATGACAGGTTAGACGATCTGGTTCACTTTGATCTTCCTGGGGAAGAGGAAAGATACCGACTTCTAAAGCAATACTTTACACAAGTAAAGAGGGAGAGAGAGACTAAATCAATATTAATTTTATTTTAATTTTATTTTTAGTATGTCCTCTCTCCTCCTCGTACTTCATGGTGGAGACGTCAAAAGATGATACCCACGCCACCTGACATAAACTGGGAGGAATGTTTCAAGAAAATGTCAACAGACGTTGCTGGTTTCTCTGGTAGAGAGATTGCTAAATTAGCAGTAGCATGGCAGGTCTGTGTGCACTATATTGTAGTTGTATCTATTGTAAACATACATGTAGATGCCGTAGGCTGCCTTTTTTTTTGAAGGCTGTAAATTTCACGGATTTTGCGATTTTCTAAAGATTCGCAAAGATTACTTCTGCAAGAATCAAATTAATACGGTAAAAGATGGCAGAAGGCATAAATTCGCCAAAATTAAATTCACAAAATAAAAATCCACGAAATTTACAGCTCTTGAAAGAAAGGTGCCCTACGGTATATTACACAGATTTGTGTGTTTGTGTATTATTGTACAGCTGGAAGTATTTGCAGGGAATTGAATTTTGAGAGTTTGTGGATGAATTAGAAATGCAAATTTTAAATCTGCAAAATAATGATATTTATGCATGACCACAGTAATAATTATTATGCTACAATAACTGTCAAAACCACAAAAATTTTATCTACAAACCAACTTGTTTTTAAGGATTTGTAAAAATTTTCTCCACCAACTGTGCGGTATGCATGTATATACCTGCTATTGTGGACACTCTAAAATAAGGAGGCCTCTATAAATGAGGACAGGTAGTATCAGTCCCAATGCAATATAAATGTGTATTAATGAGCCTATGAAATAAGCACAGGTTCATAATCAGAAGGGTATTATTGGGTCCCAAGTGTCCAGAATAGACAGGTTTAACTGTAATACATAATCATACAATGACATACCGTATAAGTGGTTTTTTTTGAGGGTTGCGAATTTCGCGGATTCCCTCCTAATTCAAGAAAATAAAATCTGCAAAAATCAATTTAATATGGTACCCGCATGGCACACATGGTAGAATTCGCGAAATTAAAATCTGCGAATTCGAATTTTAGCAGATTTTGCAAAGTATAATTCCCTCGAAAAAACCACTTATACGGCATATAAGTCTCTGTATTATATCTATTGTTGTAAATGTCTCTTCCTTAGGCTGCAGCTTATGGTTCTCCTGGTGGTGAGCTGACGGTGAAGATGATTAATGATTGTGTGAATGAAATGATATCACAACACAAGCAAAAGAGAGTCTGGCAAGATGACGAAGTTATTAATGAATAATAATAAAAATTATTATTAATTATTATAATTAATATCAGAAGTGAAAGTCTGCCTTAACAATGTATAATAGTGTGTATAGTTTAAAAACAATTAATTTATTATTATTATTATTGTTATTATTATTATTATGTCTGGTTTCACCACACACACGGTCTCTCAAGGTTGAATAGCTTGTATCAGTAGCTCATTGTAGTCCTTCTGTAGTTGTTGAACTCTCTCTGCCACCTGTTTGTAATTGCCCTCCATTTGTCTTGTTGCTATAACTAACATTGACCAACAAATTAAGGAATAATCACTTGAAAATGTGTAATTCAATTATTATGTAATGTTGATTATTATTATTTTGATGGATACATTCTTTCATGACGAAATTGTTTTGCTCAATATGTTGCAGTTTCCTTTCTAAATTCCCCAGCTGAGAGAGAAAGATTGGTATTAATAATTATACGTGTACATGTTCATTACCTGTGTATAAGTTTCATCTTTAGCTAGTATTGCTTTTTCATTTTCATAGACAGCTTGTACCTCCTCTGTATCTACAAGTATCAAAATGACAAATGTACAATTCAAAAATTGCATAATATTGAGGAGTTGTTGTTATACAAGCATCTAACTCCTTCACAGTTGATGCATAATTTATATTTAACCTTTTTTACTAAATCGACACAAAATTAGCCAAATTTTAATTCTGTGTGGCCATCAGATCATTAAAATACATTATGTATGCTTTTGCAAATTAACGTATTACATGATACCAATTCTGATATCCTATAATACTGGTACAGCCCTGACACATTATATATACACGTAGGTCATGCCTGACATTCTGGGATGAATTGTTACAAATTTTATCATGATTGTATCATGGCTGATTTTTGCAGTTGTATCTTGAGCAATAACAATTGGTAGTGTACAAGTAGGTCCACTGAAGGACCCCCAAAAATTGAGACGTTTAACACAAAGTGCCAAACGAATCATTGTGTTGTAGTAATGGTGTCAGCAGAACATATCTCACTCACGATCATTGACATGTTGTGCTACCCTCAGATAAGGACGTTAAATGAATACTTGGAAAAGTTGGGCTTATAATGCTGTAAAACATGTTAAAGGTATCGTGGGTTGCATTGCTTAGCCACAGGAAGTTATGAATATCATTATAAGCTGTTAACACATACTTTTCTTCACTGCTATCTTTCTTTGAGCCAGTTTCTCCCTTTCAACAATAAGTCCCTATTAGGTGTTAAGCATTTCCATGAAAACTCGTTTCAGATTTACTTTTTCTATCATTTCCTGATCATTTCTCAATTTCTCTAAATCACTGAATACCTCAACTTCCTAATAATGCACATACATGTACATGTAAAGTTGTGATGCTATTTTTTTACCTGTTCCATTGTGGATATATTCTCCTTGAGTGTCTCAAGCTCCTTTTTAATTTTATCTTCCATCTACATTTATATGAATGCAGATTTATAAATACGTGCTATAATCACGTCTTCCATGTACTAACCTCATTGATGTTGTGCAGGTCTTTTTGAAGTTGTGCATTTTCTATAAGAACGAGAGAAGAGTGAGATACATGTAGAGAAATATTATAAATGTACATGTGTCAAGGTTCTGCCTAGAAAGAAATTAGAGATAGTCGGTCACTAATATTGTTCCTTTTAAATTTATGTACACCATACTAGTAGACTACAATATCATGCTTTATGTATGGTTATTAGTATTAATTGGCTGGTTGGTCTAAGTGATGAACTGGTTGGTTCAATTGTTGAGGTGATCGTCCCGACCACTCCCAACCATTATAGACAGAACTATGATGCATATGTTAATCGTACGTGATTCAAGAGTATTGGCAGTCTTTGATGCCTTCTTCACTTCTTCCTGCTTATACAATAGATCCTCTTGTAGCTCCTGATACTGTGAGACTGAGGGAAGATTCTCAGATTCAACTATAGCCTAAAAAGTATAATACATATGTTAATAATAGTTATCCATTACTCTCATTCATACCTCGCTTATATGTTCAAGTACACCAACTATCATTTCTTGCAGATTCTCTAGTTTTTCCTACAACACCATGTAGTGTATCAGGTAAATGCATTATTATACATGCAGTTTATGTGACATACCATTTCTGCTTTCTTAAGATCTTCAAAACTGTCTATATAGCCTATAAAAAAGTTCAATGTATATATTTCATGTATTTTCTTTCTAGTTTTTCTTACTTTGTCTCTCATCTTCCTTTGCTTTTAATTCTTTTATTTTTGCTGCTTTCTCTCCTTGTGCTTCATCTAAATTAGCTTCAGTTTGTCTCAGTGATTCCTGGTGCTTATCCAATTCATCCCTCAGCTCATCAGACCTACCAACAGTAACACACACACACACACACACACACACACACATCAATTGATTCTTCTCTTAATGACCCATAAAGTCTCATATACCATATAGAGCTTTAATTTGGTGGAGTTTTATTTTGTTGATTAGCAATTTGCAAGCAGAATTACCAATATTAAAACCGCCAATCATTAATGCACATGCTCAGTGATGCACATGTACACAAAAATCACCAAATTAAAAACTGCCAATTACAATTTTACAGCAAATTGCTAAAATAAAGCACTCCCAAAATAAAGCACTATATACAGTAAATCAGGGAATGATGTATGTAATACAAATAATTATAGTGACCTTCTTTCAAGTGATGCTATTTCTTGATTGTCACGTTTAACTTGTTTCAGTAATCTTTCTCTCTCTTGTTCCGGAGTTTCTTTTTCCTTCTGTTTCCATTCGTCACGTTTAGCAGTCACTTCCGCTAACTGTTGATGCAATTGAACTGAAAAGAAAAAAGAAAATTGTTCACATTTCTTTTAGTTTTGCTTGCACTTACATGCTCTTTGCTTTAAATCTGATGTAGCAACTTCTTCTTTAAGCATCTTTGCTTTCTCTGTTAGAGACTCTAACTCCTTCTCTTTCTGTTCTGCATCCTGTTATGATTCATAATTATTTTTCATTACCATCATATGTTGCATTACTTCTTTAATTTGAGCATTTTCTAATTTTAGTTGATGATATTTACTACGTACTTCTTCATCCTATAGTAATAAATTATAATCAGTGTATGGCTTTTTGAGCAACTTTAAAAACAATTTTGATCGGAATCTGCTCAAAATTTCTACACAGCATAAGTATGTGTCTATGCATTAGAAAATGTACATGCACTAAAATGGAGAATTTGCTCATAATCATTTTTGATGAAATTTGAATAAAGATAGGGACTTCCGCCAACTTTTCAGCAAATTTTAAAAATTCATAAAAAATCCAAATTTGATCTGAATCAATTCAAAATTGTTAATTAACCAAAGGACGTATATACATTGTGAAGTATCATAAAAAATAATAAAAATTGAGAATTCTCTTCCATCATCAGTACAGGAACTTTCGCCAACTTATTGAGAAACTTTAAAAATTCATTAAACCACCATCACGGAATGCTGATCACACCATTAATAAACAAAATCATTGACAAATAAAAAACTATCAATGATTAATAAAGGTATAGTGTTCATTATTTACAGCCATCCTGAGGTACACGATAGACGCCAGTCCCCCCCATCCATATATACACCCAGTCCTCTCTCCCTAGCTGCATCCAATAAACCATCAACATATTCTGTACTTGTGTCGTTGAGTCGTGAGTACCAATTGATACCAACAAACCAGACGTGATCGAACTTCTCATCGCACTGAACTTCAATGACCCACTCGTAGAGCCCATCCTCTCCCTCTTTAAAATCAACAACAGTGTCTGGGAAGAGGATCTCAGGGAAAACTGAAGCAGTTCCGTTAAAGTGGCCCCTAATGTCCGTTAACTTGAAGTGAAAAGTGAATCCGTAATCATGCCCAAGGCACTCAAGTTGAAAAGAGTCGTTGATTTGCTTCAGAGAAGGATCATACACTTTATGCGATGTCATGCACCTAGGGCCTTTAAAGCAGACAGGGAATTGAGTATAGTCGTGTAGAGCAAGCTCGTAATAGTTCCCAACAAACTTTGAAATGTTGAAGGAGTTTCTAGCTACATCTGACTGCATCTCTTGTGGGCTCGGGCATTTGGTATAATTAAACTGCAGCCTCTCTCCAGTGGCTGGAGAATGCAAGACAAACAGACAAGATACTAGCAAGTAAACTATTAATCCTGCAACCATTGCAATTGAATTATACCTAATTATGTCATAATGACCCCGCCCATTTAATTAAATACCCACCCACTTAATTGGACGCCCACGCATTTAATTTGCTAACCATTGATTCAATGAGGGTTTCTGTTAGTTGCTTTTCTTGTTCAATTTCTGTCTCGAGTTGATTGGCTTTGATCTCGTGTTGATGTTTCTCAGCAAACAATGAATCGATAGTCCGGGATTCAATTTCATTTTGATGACATAACTAAAAGGAAAGAACAGTATACATGTAACATACACATGCATACATGTATTATGCTGTAACTAAGGTGTAAAACAAGGTCCACATTTGGTGAACTAAATGCTCTCATAATCTCAGCATAAATGCTATGAAGTGCTACCATGACATGCTGTGTGTTTTGTAAAATTTTTTCAACTGATTCTGATAAAAGTTTGATTGTTAGAAATAATTTTTAAAGTACATGACATGGGTACAGTACATAAAATGTGCAGCCTTGAGCATTGTTATTTTTCAGTCTAAATATAGCAAAGAAAGTTTCTTTATATTGTATGGATGCAGGAATAAGAGGAGATAGTGTGAAACAGCAAAAAGAGATATTAAAACAGTGAAAATAAAGCATGCTTTAATATCAATGCAAAAAGTATACTCTTATACTATAATGTGCCTTATTCATAAAAAGCCAATAATTATAAAAGTAGTTTGATGATCAAGTGTCTTATCCTATACTACATATGTACATGCGTAGTTGTGTACTTACTGCAGAATAATCTTCAATAATTGCTTCGATTTCAGTTTCAGTATTCAACTTATCAATAAGCTACAAACATAATTAATATCATGTACATTCATCAATATGATAATTACTGTATTATAGTCTCCTAATTCTCCTCTTAAATCCTCCACTTCACTAGCAAGCACTTCAGCTCTATATATCAACTTCAGTAATGCAAGTACTGACAGGCTAAACACATTACCTCTTCTCATATGTCATGTATGTAGCACTCTCTTGCTGAAGACTGTCCAGCTCTCTTGTCAGCTTCATAACTTCATTGTTTAGTTCACCTATCTTGCTCCTTTAGATGCAATATATAAAATACTGGCTCATGGTTCATGTCAGTTATATCATGTACCTCAATAATCCCAAATAATACGATTTATCTTGCACTTGTCTCTGTGGACCTATAAAACAGTTGCAATAATATCATATTACACTTGCTTTTTTATATGCCATAAATCAGGTAATTTTTAAAGGTTATAAAATACATGAAAAATTTAGAAGATGGAAATTTTCATATGCTGCTGCCTACTTATCCCAATATATTAATAGGTGGAAAAAGAAATAACTAAATTTAGTATGCATCAATTGCTTTACGAAAATTACCATCATCAACCACATTATGATAGTGCTTTGTTCGTAATTCCCTCTCTTCTCCAACTCACCTTTCACACCAGTACCCATTCCTCCTAGTCCCTGTCCTGTGACTGGCCTATCCGATATAACTACCTGAGAATTCAGGGCACCTCCTCCTATCCCACCTACCCCACGGCTACCAGGACGCTAACAGGAAATAACTCAAATACCATAATACACATTATGAATATTCATACCATTCCGGTACCAATCCTGAAACTGCCAGTTTGAAGTCTGCCGGACCCTAATAAAAAGCCTTCTATTACCATTAGAGGTTCATTTATCCACAATACCTGTTGGTAGTCTTGGAGGTCTCCCTCCAGTAGGAGGAGGGCGATAATTAGACCTACAAGACAATGGGGTTGTTGTTCAGTTACCATGACGACGGCAGGGTAATTGCACTACATAGAAACATTCTCTGGATTAGCTTACATCTTATTAGACTCTAGAGCAATCCACTGAATCCAGGACACTTGGTTTTGTATAAAAGACGGTCTGAAGTAAGACTTGGGGAAGAAAAGTGGCAGCCTCACCTCTTGCTTGTTTGTTTGTAATTTTTAGTAGGCGTGGTCTGAGTCATTAATGGGCGTGGCATGGAAGCGTGGAGTCACGAGGCCATTGTCTCTGCTTCTCTTTCTCTTTTCCAGGGACTGGGTAAGAAAGGGAAGCCTTCTTCTGAAGAATGGACGCCTTTGGCAACCTTTTCTCTCACTGATGATAGCAAAACTGGTACTAATCTCAAAAAATTAATCTAATTAATTGAATCTCAAATTTGACCCTTATGGGCTTGCTTTTTTAGATATTGCTAAAGTTATTTCATTGGGCACTGGATCAAAATGCATTGGAGAGCATAAAATGTCACTGGAAGGTATTTTGGTTGCTTAAGTACCAGTAGATAAGTAATAGGAGTGATATCTTATTTGCCTTGCTGTACTGATTATGAACCAATGTAATGAACTGTAGGACTGGATCATTTTAAATTATTTTAATGAGCAATAGTAATAAAGGCACTGTTGATTTATTGTGAATGTATTATAATGTGGGTTTAAAAAAATTTTTATTGATGTGCCACACTGCCATGATATTCCTTTAGCTAACATGATATTACTGTATGTACATACAGTTAAACCTCTCTAAAATAAACCCCCAATTAGCGGACACCTCTCTATAACGTACAGTTGCTCTTGTCCCAGCCATAAGGCCATTGGGTAGTGTATAAAAGAACCTCTGTATAGCGGAGCCTCTCTATTCTGTATAACGGACGAGATTTATTGTCCCCACACATCTACATGTGTACAAATTAACCTCCAACGGATGGACACAGCCCACGCACTGGACTTTCTAATTAACGCGCATCAAGAAAATGGTGGATTTTCTGGTCTGATTAGCATGGGATAACCTCTGATTCAAGAACACCTCCGTATAAATGACAGTGATAGCTGGCCCATAGGTGTCCATCTTAGAGAGGTTTGACTGTATACAATGAAGTAGATTAACAATTATAATATTTTACCGTTATAGGTTGGTTAGTTAATGATAGTCATGCTGAAATTATTGCTAGGAGGGGTTTTGTGAAGTAAGTACAAAACATTGTATGTTGATTTTTGAAAATAGAAAGTTTAAAAGCTTTTTGAAGATTTATAAAAGGGTTTCTCACATAGCATATTAAGTGACCTAAACAGCATGCTTTCGAGCTGACAAGCACTGCAATATATAGTGCATGGCATTTGAAACAACTTTTTAAAATGTACATGTGCATGTATGGTGTATCAAAAAAAATTAGCTATAAAATGGAAAATTCTCTTGAGCCATTTTAATGAAATTTGACCAATGTCCCTGTACTGGGTATTTGGCTCAATTTTTGAGCTACTTTTTAAATTTGTAAAAAAATTCAGTTTTGATTTGAATCAGCTCAGACTTTATTTGCAACATTAGTACATGCATATGTATCAGAAAAATTATGAAATTTGCAAATCCTCAACTTTTCAATTATGGTAAAATTTGGCCAGAGACCCTGTACTACAGTACAGGGTCTTTGACCTCATTTTTTAGCAACTTTGAAAATTTGTAAAAAAAATCAGTTTTAATTAGAATCAACTCAAACGTTCTAGTTTCTATGTAACATAAGTACATGTATATGCATCAGAAAAATTTTTAAAATGGCAAATTTTATTCTTCTCAAATTTGGCGAAATTTGACTAAATTCTCTTTACAGGGTCTTTGACCTGATTTTTTGGCAACTTGATAACTGGCTGACAGGAAACTTAATGAGCACTATCCCAAAATTATTTGGAAAATGCTGATTCAAATTAAATCACATGTAATTTAATAATCACTGCCTGCTAACCAAGAATCGGGGAATTATTTTGTGAATTAATTTTTTTATTTTTAGATATCTTATTGGACAATTAAAATCAGCCATTTTAGAGACAGAGGATACAATCTTTGAGAGGTCACCTATATGCAAAGGACAGTACAGTATAAAGAATGGTATCAAATTTCATTTCTTCACTTCTCAATCTCCATGTATGTCAATGTGTGATAATGCATTCTGTTGCTTCATAAATGTCATATATGTCTGCTTAAACTTTTTTGTTGATCTGTTTTGAGCTTTGCCTGTGGAAATTTTCTTACTATGAGAAATATGAAAATTACATGATAATAATTTTTGCAAATTACCAGTATTCGGATTTTGGAGGCTCACAAAATTTTTTTTAACTATTCTGCCATCTTGTACCATATTTTCATTAATTTTTTGAGTCTTAAAAAAGTCAACGAAATTTGTAAAATTTGGTACCCTTAAAAACCGCTATACAGTATATCTATAACCATGTACCACATGCTAATTAATTATTAACTTTTATGTTACAGGTGGAGACGCTAGTATCTTCCCCCTCTCCACAAAACATCAAAGAATTGAAGAAGAGGAGGGAGAAGAGAATGGATCTGCTACCAAACGAATGAAATTAATTGAAGAAGAAAGTGGATCAATTACAGAAGGGAATCCTAACCAATTTCCTATTAGATCTACTTCAGCCCCTAAAAGTACAGTGACTGTTAGTACTGGACAAGCAGTAGATAGAGAATTGAATGCTGTAGAAGATGGAGCCCATTCTGATGTACATAGAACTGGTACCAAGTGTTTAATCACTAGTACTGGACAAGCAATAGATGAAGAAGTGAATGCTGTAGAAGATGGAGCCCATTCTGATGTACACAGAACTGGTGCCAAGTGTGTAAAGGGTGGCAGTACTGATTCTCATTTGCCCGGTCTAGGCTATCATGTGTTAAGAGCATTAAGAACTAAACCAGGTCGGGGTGACCCTACTCTTTCCATGTCGTGCTCTGATAAGATGATGAGATGGAATGTGTTAGGAGTTCAAGGAGCTCTCCTGTTTCTCCTCATAGATAAACCAGTTTATTTACATTCTATTACTGTTAGTGGTGAACTGTATAATCAAGAGGCAATGGAAAGAGCACTAGTGGGGAGATTGTGTCATTTGAAACTGAGCAAGGAGCTACTTGAAAAAGGCTATAAGCTTCATCAGCCTATCATCAAGCAATTAAAACAAGGATCTTTGCAAGAACTTACAAAAGGAGGGACTAGATGCAGAATGGCACCTGGAAGTGAGGCACAGATTCAGTTTTAATTCTTATCCTCTTTTTATATGCAATGTACATGTAGGTATAGTTTGGTGTATTGATCCTCCAACTCATGAGGTGATAATACAAGGATATTGCCAAGGAGCTAATAGGAAGCAGAAACCTGATGATAAATCTAGGTTAGTTTACCTGAAGTATACATACATGCTTATTGTTGATGCATATAATTTTAGTGTTTGTAATTTTAAAGATGAACTATATAACTAGAATATTTGGTGAATTGAAGCCCACTTGCCAAGATATTAATCTCTAATTTGATAAGGCTCTGCTTCGAAGCATAGAATTGGTCAAAATTTTGCTAAACATTTAACAGCCAAACCTTATTTAGAGTCAATTTGCCAAGTCTTATTTTACAACTTTTCTAGCTACATGTATGTTGTGACAATGAGCCGATGACAGCATGTGCTAGTGGCTTATGTATTATGTTTCTATTATCCACTCTTGGTTTCTTGTATATAGTGTTTCAATATGCAAGAAAAAGTTATTTAGCGATTTCAAAGAGTTAGTGCAGTTAATCTCAGACAATGATCTGCCCGTGATTTTAAGTGATTTAAGAGTTCAAGAATATGAAGGAAGGTATTACGACTGGAAGCAATCTTCTCTTGACTATCAGAAAGCAAGGACCTTGTTTAATGAACATTTTCCAACTTGGCTGACAAATGGGAGAGAGTTAGAATATTTTTAATGAACTGATTATTGCTAAATTGATTTAATTTTGCTATTAATTTTTTACCAAAAAATTTATGATGGTTTTTGTTTGTACCGTATACATGACTCGAATTATCCGCAATAGCAGGAAATGTAATAAAAATTTAGAATCTGTGATTTAATTAATTAGCCTGTGCATAATAAATGACTGCTGGTGGTGCGAAAGAAAGAGGCTGAGTCAGAGAGGTGAGGAAAGCCGAGCGAAAGCAGTTAGGGAACAGTCATGGCTGCAAGCCCCGATGAAATGGCCTTAGAAGAGCAACCGGCAACTACGGACAGAGAATCTACGTCCCCAGTAGCGAGCCCGTCTCCTAAGAAAGAGGGAGCGGATGAGAAACCTGCTTCACCGTCCAAGAAAAGCAAGAAGACCGCTGAGAACAAGAACCTCATTAATTGCGTTGTTTTTCTACCCGATGGCACCACTGTGTCTCTCGATGTAGATGTAAGTACAGTAAAATCAAATGCTAAGACACCTTCCTACATGATTTTGTCCCCTCCCCCCTATATCTTTCTCTCTTTCCTCCTCTCTCTTTCTCTCTCTCTCTCACAGCGCAAGGTGAAAGCATTTGATCTTATAGAAAGGATCCATACTGACACTGATGTTTTTGAAAAAGATTATTTCTCTATTTATTTCATAGACAACAACCAAAAAGTAAAATGTTTATCAATCTACATGTATGCTAAATGTAATGTGTTGATCATTATCATTATTTTTAATAGATATTTCTTGATCTCCATAAGCCTGTTAAAGACCAAGTTCCAGCAGGTACTGTACAATATACGTGTTTGTTCTTGTTGTTGTTTGTTATTCTGGTGAAAGTGGTTCGTTGCTACTTGCTAGCATTCTTCTTGTTGTAACATACTTAAGTGTATGCTCTTGAGAATTGAACATTGTATCAAATTACACTTCAGAATATTTAGAATATTTTAATGGACCATTGCACTTGCTTTGTGCATTTGTGTGTGTGTGTGTGTTTGTCATCATTAGCAATTTATTGTCGGTTTTATTATTTTTATTTGTCAGTCGGCAGTATTTTTATTGCTTTTGTCAGAAAATGAATTAGTTAGCTTTTAAGTCATGTGAAGCTTGTTTATCATTCGTATAAATGTATGCATAATTAAATGTGTGTGATTCTTTATGGAATCACTAGTTTAGTGTTGTGTATCTTTCTAACAGAGATGAAGCAGGAGTGGAGGCTGAGGTATGGAGTCAAATTCTTTCTGAGTGATCCTAGTTTGCTTAAAGAAGATGTCAGCAGGTGAGAGAGAGAGAGAAAGAGAGAGAGGGAGGGGGAGAGAGAGAGGGAGAGAGAAAGAGAGGGAGGGGGAGAGAGAGAGGGAGAGAGAGGGAGAGAGAGAGAGAGAGAGAGAGAGAGAGAGAGAGAGAGAGAGAGAGGGAGAGAGGGGGAGAGAGAGAGGGAGAGAGAAAGAGAGACAGGGGGAGAGAGACAGGGGGGAGAGAGAGAGGGAGGGAGAGAGAGGGGGAGAGAGGGAGAAAGAAGGATAGAGGAGGAGTTCATGGTATTGTTTAGTCTTCACTGAGAGGGTAAGGAAGAAGGAATTAAATAACTGAGCACTAATTGTAATAGGAACATTCATTACAAGACATTTCTAGGATGCCTTGGATTACAACAATAGTATCTAACAGAGGGAGTATGTGTTTGTGTGTGTGCGTGTGTGTGTGTGTGTGCATGCGTGTGTGTGCCTTATTTTTAATAATCAAAATTTTGCATTGGCTTTGCTGGCTGTCAGCATTGTTATACGATGTACATGTACATTAATGTATTGGCTATTGGAGTGGGCATATTCAAAACACATGCGCTGTATAATGCATTTATTGCTAAATTAGAAAAAGCTGAGTATTAATTACGTATCAGCCAGTAGTCTATTTGTATATGTAGTGTCCAATGGGCACTGTCACTTTGATGTATTGAAATGAATATTAAGCTCTGTCTCTGTAGGTACAATTATTGTCTACAGCTCTGCAATGATATTAAAGATAATCGTGTTCTTGTTGATCGGGAAACAAGCTGGAGACTGACTGCTCTTATGCTGCAAGGTATATTACATTAATGGACAAAATGTGAAATATTTAAGAATCGTAGCCAAGCTAGTAAAGCATATTGTATACACATTGTTTTATCTATAAACCAGGAACTTGATAATGCTTTCTTTTATTTCATATCCACTCTTGCTGCCATGTGCTCTCTCTCCCTCCCTCCTTTTCTCCCTCTCCCTTTCTCCCTCCCTCTCTCTCTCCCTCTCTCCCTCCCTCTCTCTCTCTCTCCCTCCCCCTCCCTCCCTCCTTTTCCCTAGGCTCATTGGGTGATTACAATCAGGCTGAACATCCTAAAGGCTATGTTGACAAGTTCAGGGAGTTCTTGCTGTTGCCTAATGAGGCTATGGTAAGCTAGCTGCATCAGTATAGAGACATGTAAACAGGTTTATGAGGCATTTTGAGGCTTTTAGCACTACCATTTGTAGCTATTGACAATATTCCTGCTAATTCCTTCCTTTAATTTGATCAATGAAATTCCTTTCATCTTGTGTACTGATACTAGTTCTAATTGCCATTTACTTTTAATAACAATGCAGTATCAATAACATGTCCTTGAGATTATAGCAAAGCTGCATGTACATGTACATGTACATATCATACTCATATTGGAGCCTAAATTATAATGTGGCATTAAATTACATGTACATGTACGTGTATTTGTGGTATTAAATTACCATTGATTTTATCATATACTCTATCAATGAATATTTGTCTTCAATATATTTAGTGTAACTATAAATAAAGTTTTATCACACCCAGTACATGTACATGTACATGTAGATATGTGTGTATTTAAAGTAGATCAAATGCCGAAGAGTTATTTTAGTGACTAAGAAGTCATTATAGTGTCGTTTGAATATTCCAGCTAATCCTGTTAAGATAGTGTTGTCACTGGAATTCTCTTTGATAGCCAGCCACTAGTATGTAATCTTCATTTTTACGTGAGGAGCTTATTCATGCTTATCTCCTATTGCTGAACTATTCGGATTCTCTTTTTTGTACTTTAACTACCTTTCATTCATGCTTGAAATATGTCATATGTATGTACACGTACATGTACACGTATGTCTATATAGGCACATTATGAATACAAAATGTAACTGTCTGTAACTATCACTGCACATTACAGCACACGAAATATTGCACTAATACTTTACATGTGTATTACAATGCATTGATAAATACAATGTACACTGGTATTGATATTGAATTGATTTTGCTATTGAACTTTGTAGTGTCAACTAGTATTGAATAGGTCAGCATAGGAACAATGTTTGAATGATTAATACAGTCAATTGAACCTGCATGTCTATTTTGGACACCTTGGTACCCAATAATACCCTCCTGATTATGAACCTGTCCTTATTTCAGAGGCTCATTAATACACATTACTATTGTATTGGGACTGATGCTACCTTTCCTGATTATAGAGGTGTCCTTATTTTAGAGTGTTCACAATTTAGCTGATTATACTCTTATTTCCATTAGACTGTCCACAATAGCATATATTTCTGTATTTCAAATTTTCCATTTTACTTTTAGAACGAGGACTATGAGGAGCCCATCACTGAACTCCACAAATCAAAAGTTGGGTACACTCCAGCTCAGGCTGAGTCGGAGTTCCTTCAGATTTGCAAGAAGCTCCCTCGCTATGGAATGCATCTGTTTGTTGTCAAGGTACATATAACGAGATTAGCTTGATTGTTGTAGTAGTAATGGATGTATCACTATGTCTTCTTCTTATTTTTGATTACTGTTCTTGGAATGAGATTTGAAGTAGAAAGGTGGGGGGAGAGTAAGAAAGATAACAGATAGTACCTGGAATGAGCGAGTGAGAGAGTAACAAAACATGCAGTGTCAATGAATCTGGTATATTTTGAGTGATGGTAGTTTTTGCATAGCAATGAGGCATACTGAATTTAGAATTGCTAATACACTGTACATGTACATGTATTTCCATTTAAAATACATGTACATGTACATGTATATTGGGATGCATGTAAGTAGGTAGCATATCAAAATTTCCAACATCGAAATTTTCCATTCTGTATTTTATAACCATTGAAAATAACCAGATTCACGGTACAATGTAGGAGGAAAAACAGTGGGTTTAGCCTTTTGCTTTTTTATGTAGGAGCTATGGCATTAAAGCATTGGTTTTTGAAACCAGCCCCCCCCCCCCACTTTTTAATTTGTGTTTACTTTTATAAGAGTGGAAAGGATTGAGGGAGAATCCAGAGGAGAAAGAGAGAGAAAGAAAATACTATATGATCTCATTGATGTGTGTATACTCTACTACAATGTATGTGTGTGTGTGTGATGAATGAAGGAGAGAGACAGAATGAAAGAAAAAGAAGAGAATTTAAATTGAATATTATAACAGAGCACATTATTAATTACGTATATATATTTTCTGGTTCACAGGATAAAGCTGGTACGGTGCTACTGGTCGGTATATCTTATCGTGGTATATCAATATTTGAAGATCATGTTGAAATATCCAAATTCCCATGGCCAAACATTAATAAGATTTCTTATAAACGGCACAAGTTTATCATCAGGTACAGCAGCAATTGGCACATTAACTATAGTGCTTATAAATAATTTCTTTCCTAGATATCGTCCACGCGATAGTAAAGCTGATCTCACTAGTACTGACAGTGGGGCTATGGGCTCTAAGAAATCCGGTGACATTAACGTGGTCAAGTTTGTGACTGGTAACCCGCCTCAGTCTAAGAGGATATGGAAATGTGCAGTTGAGCAGCATACCTTCTTCAGGTACTTCTATTCTTCTCCCTCTCTCTACATGTACATGTAGTTCTGCCTATGATGGTTGGGGTTGTTGGGACAGCCACCTCAACAAATGAACCAACCAGTTCATCACTTAGACCAACCAGCCAATTAATATCAATAACCATACATAAAGCATGATATTGTAGTCTACTAGTATAGTGTACATAAATTTAAAAGGAACAATATTAGTCTCCAACCACCTCTAATTTTTTTTCTAGGCAGAACCTCTACATGTACATGTACATGTATTATACATGTACATGTATTAATTTTAAAGGCACAATTTTCACTACATGCACCACATGTATACCTTTTCCATTATCTGGAAAGTTATTTTGCCAAGCTAAATTTTCTCATGTTTCATGTAGTGTAGGTGTGGATTTGCTCTGTGGTGTGAGTTATGAATATTGTGGCTAGCTCATTTGTAACAATTAGAAACATTCCAGCTAATATTGTTATGCAATTTCCAAAGAACAGTTGTCCTGATTTGATAATGATTTGTTGTTCCAACAATTATTCAAAGCACATTCCTTTACACTACCACCAGTATCAGAGTAATACTCAGATTACTGACATTAATTTTGGGTCTATCTAAGACTCATAATGACAGTAGGAGGAGGGCCTGGGCAGTAAACTGTAAATCAATGCTTAAGTTATACATGTACATGTACATGTACTCACCAATGCTATAGTGTACTGTAGTCCAGTTGTATACTGGGTTATGGCTGGCCATTTAAAGAAATAAGCTGATTTCTTAAAAAATACCTAAATCCATGCTTTTGTCCAGAAATGGCTTCAAAATTGCACCCAACTTTTAAAGGAATACTGGCGCAGTTTACGGAAGAGCTTCATGGCTTTAGTAGACAGAAAGTTTATAAACAACAAAATGGCTGCGGGTTTATATCTTGTAATATAGCAACAGTTTATGCTCTGATTCTTGTTTCTGGAGCTCTGATACTTCAACAAATGATGCCTTCTCCACCAAACAAGAAGTAAGTACTTAACTGCATTTTGCTTCATCAAGTTTGCCGTTCATAAAAGGCTAGTGTCTTTTTTACGGGTGAGTTTGACCGTGTAGCTGTGTTTGCTAAAGTCGATATCTTTCTGAGCTCTTCTCTGGCCTTTATCTGAGATATTAATTAAGCAAGACTTTCTCTCTGTTCTTCTGCATGTCAATATGAACGCTCAGTGAAACTTTGCATAAGTTCTGCCATTTTTCTTTGACAAAATGGGATTTTTGGTCCCCAAAAATTGTATTTCATCATCAATTTACGAAAAGTGTGTGGATATCTGTACACAGCAACAGTATCTCTTTAATGTATTTTCTGATACAGTCTATACATTGCTTATGCTATACTAAAAGTTTGAGCTGATTCCGACTAAATTTTGTCAAGTTAAACCCACTTTAAAAACAGCAAATTTTTAGAAAGAAAAACGAAGGCTATAGTCCCTTTTTCAAAAAATGGCCCCAAAATCACCCCCTATTTTTATTCCATTCTCTGATACATAATGATGTACTTATGTTATATAGAAAGTTTGAGCTGATTCTGACTTCAACTTGTTACGTTATGGCCATAAAGAAACAGGCCATATTTAATCCTAAATACACATGTGCATGTACAGTACCTACTGCTCCTTTACTACTATTGTTAATAAATCTATTGGTATTGTATATTCATAGGCTCCAAGCACCTGACAGGCCATCACGTATACAGCAGGTCTTCCAGAGAGGGACCAAGTTCCGTTACAGTGGACGAACCTTCCGTCAGGTCCAAAGTGACGAGGTTAGCCGCCAAGAACCAAAATTTGTGAGGACACAGAGTCTCCGCCTCCAATCTAACTCAAAGAAATTTGGTAAGATATACATGTACATGTACATGTACATATGGAAGGCATATAAGATATAAAATATAAGATATAAAATACATGTACATGTATATGTACATGTAAACATGTACAATAATTACATGTGTATGTACATGTAATATATTGTAATACATTTTATATATGTATACAGTAATACATGTTCACTATTCAATATATGTACATGTACATGTATAAAAGATAAGAAATTCGGTAAGATACAAATGGGATGTAACATGAGACAGATAATTTGTCAACGACTGAGAATTGGAGTAATTGAATAAGAGAGAGAGAGGGTGGTGATAGATACATTACCTAATGTTATTATTATTGTTATTAGATTATGTTCCAGCAAGAAATTCGTTTCGTGCCAGATCAGCTCAACGTGAATACCAACAGGTCAGCAAGTGTGGGTTGTACATGTAGCCTGAATTGACTGATGTCAGCCAGTTTTTGAAGGCAACATGTGTACTACTTATTAGTATTGTAATGAATGGAGAAGACAATGGGTTATTCCAGTCCCATTCACAAGTGTACATGTACATGTACAATGTAGCGTTATTGCATTCATTGCTAATGTAAAATGGGACTAATTATAACTGGCCTGCGTGGACAAATCTTGTAAACTGCATGTACAATGTACATTGTAGCTTATACACAGAGTATAAAGCATTATAATATACATGTAGTGCATAACTTGCACATGAAGCACCATTCTGTCATAATGCAGTTAAGATGTACCATAGAATGACAACAGACTCTGTGTGTGTGTGTGTGTCTGTGTTGTTTGTGTGACACGTACATTGTACATGTAAGAGTTACCCATTTTAAGTCTGGCCTTATTTTGCACTAAGATGTACACGTACATGTACATGTACAAGGTCTGTTTACAGTTAGAATACATTAGCACATCATGTACTGTAATTTATATTGTATGAGCAAGTACATGTACATGTACATGTACAGTATAAGTAATTTTATCACAATAATTATGACAACGTTGTAGCTACATGTACATGTATACTAATTGAACCATACAAACACCAACTCACCAACCCAACCGTAAGCAGTAATTACTACTATCCAACACTCCCATACCACCATTAATAATAGAATAAAGGAAGGAAAGAATTAAATAATTATTGATGAATGTGATAATACACATACACATAATATAGAGTGCAGACAAGAACTCTTGGGTAATGTTGGATGCTCCTCCAGACATTGACCCTCAAGACGATGATAAAAAAACTTACGAGGAGCAGCAAGTCAAAATAAAGTTCCGACTCAAAGAAGCCATTCCAGACACCTCTCAGAAATTCGTGATAGTCAAGCGCAATAATAAGTATGAGATGGAGTATGTTGGAGGAGGAGGGGGAGGGAGTCAGGCTAGTGATCCAGAGTTTAAGTTGAAACCTGTCGACACCAAGTCTTTATCTGCTACCACTCGTGTGAGCATTCAGCTGGACAGTAAGCCAATCTATGTCGCACCCAAAGGGACCAAGTCCTCCCATGCTGTACCCATCTATGACAGCAGTCAGATCCCTGACGTTAATATGAGGTAAGGGAGAGAGAGAGAGAATATGAATTAATGTCATGTTTTGCTATTATTTGTTTATACATGTATATTAGCTACATGTATTATGGCCTGGTTCTTTACTACATACTACAGATATTTGCCTTGACAATTTACAATAGCAAAAAACACCTCAAGCATATGTACATGTACATGTTCATATAGAAGTGTGTGTTCAAATTTTATATCAACAGTTTCCCACCCACACATTTTATTGAAAACATAAATCAACCTTGTTCCTGCTTGTTCGTTTATAATAATTATTTGTATAAAGGATGATAAATTATTTGTAAATAATTATAATAAGAATCAGTATATGTGTGTGTGTGTATTTGTGTGTTTATCTTCATACTTGACATATTTCCTGAAATCAAAGGAATGTTAATGCACTAATCTGTTTGTTCAGTACTCCGGTACATCCTTTATTGTCTCTCTTCTTGTAGTCACTCCAAATCAAGCTATCAAAACGAAAGTGTTGAAGACATTACAGTCTCTCGTACCATCCATTCTGCGGGACAGTCTGCTACTGGTGCCCACCAGAGGCAGTATGAGGTAGTTTCTCCTTCCCTCCCTCCTCCTCCCTCCCTCCCTTGCTTGCTCTTAGGAACCCGTGACTGCTCACCAAGGCATTGGCATGAACTACTATTAATATTATTATTATTGCTACACACAGACAACACAGACATAAATTTTAATAAACCAAAATGAAATTAATGGTCGTGTAGTAGTAGTAGGCATAGTAGTGTGTGGAAGTGTTGGTTAGTAGTAATAGTAGGATGAATAGACTACCCCTCCCTTTGTTTATACAAGCCCACTATGAATATTGTTAGCCCAATCCCCGTGCCATTAGACTCTTCTCTTCTTTCTAAATGACTACTACTATCACAATACTTAACTATTTCCATCATTATCAACCTCTAGGAAGGTGGCCCTCTTCAGTTTAAGGCCCCCAATGAGGAGGAGGATCAGGCTAATCAGTTGAATCGTTTCCTGACGCGTGAGAAGGTTCTAATGACTCAAGCTATGAACAAGATGGAGGCCGAAGAATCTGAAAATGCAACACCTGCCCCAGTAAGTTATATTTACTCTAAAATAATATTATTTTTAGTATTTTCATTATTACATTATTGTCGTAAAAAGTAAAAATACATGTGTTTTTATTATTTTTTAAATTGTTTTATTAATTTTTATTTAGGTGGCAGTCACAGCTGAATCTTGATTGATTGATGCTACAGAAAACTTCTTTAAAACTAACAGTGCTACAGTAATAAATATTTAATTATTAATAAAATTGAGACTAGTATAATACATGAAAATGAAACTATATTAATTAACTCATTTTTTGCTTCAAATTGTACTTCCTTTTCCTTTGAAATTTTTAAAACCTTTTGTTCAAAATAATAATAATAATAATAAATTTTAGGAAATTACATTATTTTATTGCTACATACCTAATACAATATAATGTACGTGAGTGGGCTACAACT
Organism: Amphimedon queenslandica; assembly: GCF_000090795.2. NCBI lineage: Eukaryota > Metazoa > Porifera > Demospongiae > Haplosclerida > Niphatidae > Amphimedon > Amphimedon queenslandica. The sequence continues at coordinate 21,832 of NW_003546718.1, read as the reverse complement.
TACAAGCATGTGTGTGTGTGTATATATATATAGACATAACAGTGTATCTAAAAACCTTCATAAAGTGTATTCTAATGTACAAAAATCATCAATCCATCTTGCGAAGTTCACAAGCATAATAATAATAATTATTATTATAAAAGTGTTGTAGCAAAAAATAAATGACAACGTGTGTGTGCGAGTGGAGAGTCACATCAAAACAACTAGTTTATTGGAACTAAAAAGAGAACAGCTCCCGCAGCTCAGGGAGGAAGAGTAGAGGAAGAGACAAGAGATGAGAGTTAAGTTGATAGTAGAGTTTTCGTTGCTCTTGGGGTAGCTTCGTCATTAAAATGTTTCGTATTATATCTACAGACAAAAAAGAAGGATTGGTATTAATACGTGTAATATCTCATCATTATTTCATTGGCTCACTTTAATGCATTTATTAGTCCATCAGCACAGGACGGGTGTTCCTTTATTATCTTGATAGAAGCCTTCATCTATAACATAAAAGTATAACATCATTTATTCTATTAATCTCAAAAGTCTACATGTATACTGTATAGCGGGAAACTTCGGATGGAATTAAATTTGGCAAATTTGGCATTTTGATAGCCATCTGCCAAAATAAAGCCCACCATTTTGAGTCACTATATGCACACTCAATGGCACGTGGCCACAAACCCGCCAAATTAAAATTTGCTAATCACCAAAATTTAGCAATTTGCAAAATTGTAGTCCCTCCAAAAGTTCCCGCTATATAGTAATTCAATTTTAGTAGCATGTGCACATGTACATGTACATGTATTATGTGCGTGTGTGTGTGTGTGTGTGCGCGCGTGTGTGTTGTAGACATGTAGTCTAAAAGTGCATATGTACATGTAATAGTATAATACACGTAATTTTAGTAGCATGTTATTACATATTATGTGTATGTTTGTTGTAGTCCCTTACATCAATGGGTGCTCTCTTTGCAAAGGCACCAACAGGATGAAGGTGATCATAGAGTATAATGGCACCAACCATCACCCTTAGAGTGAATATAACAGTCTCTTCACTTTGAAACCTAGTTTTGTATTCGCTACAGAAGAAAGAATAATTATGTACATGTATGTACATCTGTAGCTAATTAGGTCACTTACGCATTTTCATTAATGACTCTACAGACTGAGGCAGTTGTACACAGACAGTCAGTCATTAAGTCAAGAGTGATTTCCGAATTCTAAAATAGAAAAATAATAATGACAAAACAAAACACAGTGGGGGAGGCAAAATAACAATTAGTATATGTACAAAATAGATAAGACAATTAGAATGTCATAGTGTCAGGTGCTGACTAACTTCTTTGAGTAGTTGTGAAGTAGCTCCAGCCAGTCCGTGAAGGATAGGAGTTGGGTTAGCATAAAAAAGTGACATACGATTAGCCATGTCATCAGGTAAGTCAAAGGCCTGATCACTTGATGATGCCACACCAGACGTAAGATCCTCCTAAACATTAGGATTTGAAATATTTATGCAATGTAATAGTAAATATTAGTAGCACAATGTACATGTACATGTAGAACAAATATGGAATTCATAATGATGATGGTAGAGTACAGTACATGTACATACCATCTTGCGTCTGTTCAATGTTCGCCTATAATAGCTGAAATCATTTTGTATCTGTGGGTTACCCATCTAAAAAAATTAAAGAGAAAGAGAAGGGGAGAGAGAGAGAGAGAGAGGGGGGGGAGAGAGAGAGAGAGAGAGTAAAGAAAGAGGAGAGAGAGAGAGGGAGAAAACAAAGAGAAGCACAAAGGCATGAGTAGCATGTAGCACATTTGCACTGTACTGTACCTTAAGGTCATCAAAAGCAAGGGTGAAGTCCAGTATATGTGCCAATTGTTTAGTAATAGCCTAAAATAGATCAACTATAAATAACATAGTACTATATATGGAGTGTAGCCTATGAATCTCATTAAGTAATGGTTGTTATAGCAACTGATCTACTTCCTAATAAGGGCTTGTATGAGTGTTTTTTCATTCTGCTTTAGAACTGTTGATATGTTTACAAACCCTATTAGAGTAAATTGTGGATCAACTCCACTGTGTTTATAATGAAACTAATGAACAGTTGTGCATTCATCAACCCTGTATGTACTTATATGTATATGCACACAGACACAGTAGTAGTAGTAATAGCTTTACAAGAGGCTTTGTTTAAAGGAGTACACAATCACAAAAATACCATTATATACATAATGATGTTAAAGTAATATGCATACATGTACATGTACATATAACTACACTTTGATGTACGCGTAGTAATACAACATTGGTCTTGTTACTCTACTCCATTTCTCCCTCTCTCTTTAGTCCTCAACGTACTTGTTGCTTTTCCAAATGCTCAATGGCGGCCATTGTCGGGAGACAGAGGATAACAAGTATATCACAGACAGCCTTCTCAAGGCTCAGTGCATACTCATAAAACGACTTTAATTGTTGGACTAGAGGACAGACCATCTGCCATGCCTTTTCCTGATGCTCTGAGCTTTGGGGATTAGATATAGCCTACACGGTCATATAAATACTAATGTATATACATGTACATGTACAATGAGAACAATTATTACATTACAAGGTGTAATTTAAAACTGTCAGGAGACTATGATGCATACAATATTCCTCCCCCTCCAATTGCTTCCTTTTCTCACCTCTCTAATTGATTCCCCCGCTCCTTTATAAGATCGTAACTCTTCCAGTATTCTCGGAGCATCTGTTAGTATCTCACTAACTTTACTATATACCTCTTTCTCAGCATCTGTAGGCTCAGCACCTGATGTAGAAGAGAGAGGAAAGAGAAAGATAGTGAGAGAGAGGGAGAGAGAGAGAGAGAGTACGACAGAACAGAAACAGAGAGAGGGAGGGACACAGGGAGAGAGAGAGGAGTAAGTGATGAGGAAGAGAAAGAGAGAGAAACAGAAACACAACAAGAGTGGAGGGATTCTATTACAATGAAATCCGATCAGTAATTAAACACATTCATACCAACATGAGACATGCAGAATGCACATGCAGAGCCTATTCGATAAATACATTATTAGGATGAGGATACAAACACACAAACAGGACAATACAGAATAATCTGTCTCCTAACAAAGTGATGACAATGTGTGAAGGGTAAGGGGAAGAAATGAGCAGCTGTTACAATTTGAAGCAACCAATAATCATTCAAGCAGTATTGTACATGTACGTGACATAATGCAGCTGTGCAAATAGGCCAGTTGGGAGGCATAAATTATATTAGTTATGGCAATAATAAGCCATTGACACTATGTATTTTGAAACAATGTCCCCCCCTAACAAGATCAAGCTGCATAGCATTTGTCTCTAAAGCTACTAATTATTGAGAAAGCATGAGGAAAGAGAGGAAGAGATAAGAGAAACACACTTTCAAAATCCACATAAAAGTCCACTTTAGGGACTGGTCCTTTGTCATTGAGCACTCTCAGTAGGTTACCCATCTGTGAAAAAAAAAGCTTTAATAACATGTCTGGATTTATTCATACTTGATCGTAGCTTTGACAGCAGTTCCATGCAACATAATAATAAAGTTATCAAACACTCGTACCTTGGTTGACTCTCTCTCGCTTTTTCTGAGATTATAAGACAGCAAGAGCAGGAGTGAGGGACAGTCAGTGGAGCCACAAGATGGTAGGGTTTATGGCAAGAAGAAGCTTTGCGCAAGCGCAGAGGATATGGAAACGCCTACCTGTCACGTGAGACGCGACACCCGCCCACTGAATGACGTGTGATTAAAAATAGGCGTGTCGTCCAATCCCCAAAATCCCAAATCCAGAATTTTTGCAAAAAAATAATGGTGACATTAATCACTGGATTTTCTGCTAGGTTTAGCTTCTCAAGGCTGTGCCCATGGCATAGATTATTATCTACTGGAGCTGATATTGATTGCAGTAGCTCTAATGACGGAGTCTTTTTTCCTAGAAGAGCACTAATGTACATACCAGGCTCAGATGTTAGGAAACTTAATAAAATCCCAACATTAGGAGTAGACACTGTCGCTATTGACCTTGAAGATGGTGTAGCAGCTAATCAAAAGGTACTTTAAAATTAAGTAAGCATTAAATAAATAAATAAAATTAATATAAATAAATTAAAAAGGGTGTGACAGCCATAGATCGGGTATGTTTGTCAAGGTGGGTTCTCAATATGGCGTATTACTTGTCCAACAAGAAGTGCCGTGTCGACAGACAAAAGTTCTATTTTGACGCATGCTAATCTTCAGTACTTTTAATATAAACGATAAGCAATTTGTAATATTGAGTAGTACCAAATGTTAATAATTATGCTAAATACTGTAGGGTGCCTTTTTTAAGTCTGTAAATTTCACAAGTTTCACGATTTTTTTAAGATTTGCAAAAACTACTTCCGCAAAAATCAAATTAATACAGTACAAGATGGCTGACGGCATAACAGCATAAAAACCACTATACGGCATTATAGTACCAACTTTTAATTACACTAATATTATTTGATGTAGGAAGCAGCACGTTCCAATCTCCCTCTTGCTCTCTCACTTGCAACTCAAGGAAATAGTGAAGTTCTCGTTAGAATTAATGACATGACTAGTGGTCATGTCAAAGATGATCTCAAAGCAATTTTTGCCCATAGGATAAAGCCACACGGCATCATGCTACCTAAATGCGAGAGTAAAGAAGACTTGAAGATAGTAAGAAAATTTTTTCTGCATGCTTAAACAATAATGTATTTTGATCAGTTAGATTTCTTAGTTGGTTTTTACACTCCTCCTGATGCTCCCATTCCTTCATTGCATATAATGATGGAAAGCATCTCGTCTCTCCTTTCAATCAGGGATACCTGTAGCTATGGGCTTCATAGGTTAAAGCATTTAGTGTTGGAGTCTGTAACGTTTGGATCCGAAGATTACCTTGCCAGTTTGGGTATGAAATAACCACAGATATATGTACATTTATGTAATATGTAAAAAGTATCTCTTTGTACATGTGTATAATCAAATAAACGTACTTCTGTTCCCAAGATTGTTTTCACCACCTGGCATGTACAGCTGGGTTCTTGTTGAGACTTATAGAGGTTCTTTCTACTTCTTATGCTTATAAAGAAGTATTTTGGGATATCCTTATTCTATGTAGAATAGAGAGTTTGAGCTGATTCCAACTGAAACTTTTTGTGTTATAGCTGTTTAAAAAAGTATCAGATTTTTAGGAAAAAGCAACGACTATAGTCTAGGGTGTTTTCCAAAAAAATTAATGGCTTTAAAATAATCCCCAATTTTTTATTGCATTTTCTGATACATATTGATGCATTTATGCTACATGTATGTAGAGAGTTTGAACTGATTCCAGCTAATTTTTTCATGTTCTGACCTTTTTTAAAGTATCAATAATCATCTCTTTTTTTTCAATAATAAAGTAACCACTGTTTCGGAGTTCACATAGCTATTATTCTAGGAATACATGATGGGGAAGAATCTCATTTACTTGCTGCAAGACAATCATTCGTAACACAGGTCAAATCACTGGGTTTGCAAGCACTTGATTCTGTTAGTGTGGACTATAAAGGTAAGACAGAGGAACAGGAATGAGTATAAGGAAATGTGACTTACATGTACATTAATTTATGTGTACGTTTATTAATTTATTAATTTGACATGTACATTAATTTTTTACATTAATTTTATTTGTAGATATTGAACGCTTAAAGTTAAAATCAGAAGACTCTGCAAGAATGGGTTTTACAGGTTAGCAATTACTATCCAGTATCCATTGATAATTACTAGACATTTCATTGAAAGAGATAGACTATTATGAGATAATGAGAGGAGAATAAAGTTACGCAGCAAACTTAACACATAGACTCTTTTGATGAACACTTAATATTTCTAATTCTAAAAGTCCAATTTTTGATCAGAATCAGCTCAAACTTTTTAAACAAAACAAGAAATACCATATTTATGATTAGAAAATGTAGTAAGACTTTCATAGCCATTTTTGATAAAATACCCTGTAGTATTTATACTTATACATATACTGTACAGGATTTTTGGCTGCATAAATTTTTTGATCAAATTTTAAAAATTCAAAATGAGTTCAAACTTCTACATGTATGTATTAGACAGTTGAATAAAAATGGAGTGTTTTCTCCAGGTTTCCATTAGCATACTAGTAAGATAATTAAGCATCATTATACCATCATACTTTAAGAGTTGGCAATAAGCCGAGCACTTAATAATTTTAATGATAGTCCAGTAAATGTACATCTTTTCATCTTATAGGGAAGCAAGTTATTCATCCAGGACAAATTGATGTGGTTCAGTCAGCATATTCCCCATCACCGGAGTCAATAGAATGGGCAGAGGAGCTAATACGAATATTTAAAGAGCATCAACAATTTGGAAAAGTATGAACAATTATTTTTGAGCCCACACTATCACATTATCAGAATTCAATTTTAAGTTTATAGTTTCACAGGCCATTAGCTGCATGCATAAAAATCAACATAAAATAAATTATCATCAACGTTTTTTTGGCTAAAAATATTTCTCAATTTTTACTGCACCCCATGTAACTGAGCCAATCCCAAATGACAAAATTTTGAGTGGTAACAGTTAAATTTTGGTCAAAGACTATGTACAGTCAAACCTGTCTATTCCGGACACCTTGGGACCCAATAATACCCTCCTGATTACAAACCTGTCCTTATTTCAGAGGTTCATTAATACACATTACTATTGTATTGGGACTGATACTACCTGTCCTCATTATAGAGGCCTCCTTATTTTAGAGTGTCCACAATAGCAGGTTAAAATACTACAGTATCATAATCCTAAAAGTGTACTAAATGTACATTGTATACATGTGTATATGCTAGACCATAGCTAAATGTAATTATAGCTACAGTAATGAAATGAAAAACAATAAACTAAAAACAACACTAGCAGTGGTTTTGTTATTTTTAGGGAGCATTCACATACAAAGGAAAGATGATTGACCGACCTATACTACTGCAAGCAGAGAACATACTTAAGATGAAAAAAGCTTTGAGAAAAGACTAATAATAATAATAATAATAATAATAATAATAATAATAATAATAAAACATTATTAATGATAATATACAATCAATAACAAAGCAACGTTTTAGTCTCTACTTTATCATGTAAATAACAATTGCCATAATTGTACGTCACAAGTGTACATGCAGTATCCGACCCGGCCCCCGGCTAATATTCATCTTGCTCTTCCTCCTCGTATTGATATTCTTCATACCCCACAGCATCAGGATCATAATATTCGACCGGTTGTTGGAGCTGCTCCTCTTGTCCTTCTTCATCTTCAGGTTGTTCAAACCCCTCCTGCAATGAAATGGAACTGTAATCACATACATGTACATGTACGTGTACATGTACATGTAAATACTGCAGGGTTTAATTTTAATGCCTACAAAGAATGCTAAGGAATGAGCTAAACAGCATATGCTTCATGAGCTGACAAGCACTAAAATACAATACATGGGGAGTAACTTTAAAAATTCATGGCTTTTGGTTAACACAGTAAGGCAGAACTGCATTAACTAGTATGTACACAGTACATGTACATGTTAATTGTGCTTACATCTTAACTAGGGTAACAACCAATAATTAGCAAATACTATGGAAATTAATGTAATGCAATTGTAATTTGTAATTACACAAAATATGCATTACCACAAAAGTGTACTACAGTCCAATGCTTCATGTTTACCTGAGTCTCATACATGATTGCCAGTATTGACTCAAGAACCGGCAATTCTCCATTTTCTTGGCAGATTATCTCGATTTTGCGTAACTTCTCGAAATAAAAGTCTCGCTCCGTCTCCAAACTAGTGATATTCACCTCAAACTCAGCTATCTACAGGAAACCAGAATATCACAATAACTCAATCATCTGTCTCTCTCTATTACAGTGTCTATGTATGTACATGTACATGTACGGTATATCCTCAAATAAAAGCCAGGTACAAATAAAAGCTGGGCAGCAATAAAAATGAACTATACACAAGTAATTATGCAAATCTAGCCTAGAAATACATCTTGTAACTTCATTGCCCTGCAGATACTTCCTTAAACTTCTTGAAGTCTTGGGCGTGAGGCCATGAGTTCAAATTTTGCTGCTGGCTCAAGTTTATTTTATTTTTAATTTTTCAAGGTCCAAATGCCATTTTAAAAAATACACGTACATGTACATGTAGATGCCCAGGCTTTTTTTTGAGGAAATACTGTAATCATATTACTTGATCCTGTAGTTCTCTGACTTGCTGCTGAGCAGCTTGCAGTTCCTTTGCACTAGCTCCTCCTCCTCCTCCATTAGGAGCTGCTGACTTAACAGCAGCAGCTGGTGCTTGTCTATTGAAATACAAAATGTACATTGACAATGTGAACACAGGGTACAATACAAGTGTGTATCATGAATCCTAGAACATTCCAGGAGACCATCTGCTAATAAGAGCTAGTCTAGGATTCTTTTAAGGTTGTTCCTTGTAATGTACAAACTACCATATAGTGGAAAATTTTTGTGGCTCAAAAACTTCGTAGATTTCGTGTTTTTTTTTTCAAAATTCACAAAAATAAAATCAGTGAAAATCGAGTTAATACGATTCAAGATGGCCAAAGAGTAGAAAACCACAAAATTAAAGCCACAAACTTGATTTTTGAAGGAATCTGTGAAATTTTTGGGTCACGAAAATTTTACGCTATATGGAATAATCTTTTATTTAACACAACAATTGAACGATACACATACTTCACAAGCACAATAAGTACATGTACATGTACATCGTAGTACATGTACGTGCATAAAAAAAATTAATAAAATTAGTCACAAACAGCATTGACATACACACAGTAATTTTATGCTACACTGATCATGCAATAAAGGAAGCACAATAAGGTTTGAATCTTTGTAAAGCGGAAAATTCTTGTGGATTTAGCATTACTCAAAATTCTATAAAATAAGTCCGCAAAAACCAATTAAATACAGTTCAACATGACCAAAAAGTAGAAAATCACAGATGAATTTTTGGATCAATTCAAAAAAATTTCAGACCCCAAATTTTCCGCTACACAGCATACCAGTTTCAACAATGCAAATTTTCAATACTTACTTTGTAGGAGGAGGTTTGGCACTACTAGTTGCACTGGTGGTCGCTACTCTCCCTTTGGGTTTCTGAGAAGACTTGACTATCCCACTAGTACCAGGTGGTCTCATTGACTTCCCACTAGCTGGAGGCTTTCCCGGTCCTTTAGCAAGAGCAGCGGCAGCACCTGTTGCTATGGTCTGGCCTTCTCTCGCCGCTACAGGATCATATTCCTGAGAGCCGTCATAGTTTGCCTGATAAAACTTGTAGAACCATTGGAGGAACTCAAAGTTATCCTGGTACTTTCCCTTGACTAGTTTTTCAATGGGTATCATCTGAAAGAATAATAATAATCATTAATTTAGATACACGCATATAACATGTACATGTATTAACAGTGATAATGTCATGTATCACACAAGCATGTAAGTACCATACGTGTCTTAATTTTCGTGCTCATATTAAATTCATGAAATTTAAATCACCTCTATAATGCCATTCCATTGTATGTAGACTATGGCCAAAACACAAAAATTAGCTCAAACGAGTAACTTTTGAGCACATTTCATTGAAACACAAAATTTTAAACACTCAAAAATTTGAATGCACAATGTACATGTATATGGTACATATATAAACAAAAATACATGTACAAAAGTACCATAGATAGTTACATGTACATGTAGATACTGTATATGGGTTTTATTTTGTTGGCATAAAATTTTGCAAATTTGTTCAGATTTGCCATTTGTCAGTATAAATTTTAGTGAATCTTATCTCACAGCCATTTTTTATTACTGTGCCACACCTCTTTTGTGGAATTTAATTTTGTAAATTTCACGAAAACGCAAAATTAGCAAAATTTATTTCCAGTAAAATATAACACATGTATTATACGGTAAATGCTAAATGTACATGTAGTTTTATAACAATAAGCCTATATGTGTACATACATCTACATGAGTCTTACATATGTTAGTGATTACCACAATGTTGTTAGGAAATTGTCAATGGGTAGTTCAATGCTGAATTTGATATTTGAATGCTGAATTGCTGAATTCAGCATTACTATTGAATGCTGAATTGATATTTGGTATTTGAATGCTGAATTTGGTATTTGATAATGGCATTTGAATGCTGAATTTATTATTTATTAGTATAATAAAGCAAAGCTTACAACATGAAGCTCAATGAGTAAATGATACTCTAAAACTAATTCAATAGAAATTTAATACAAGTACATCTTAAATTCTTAAGCCAAAAAATCAACCCTAACATTTAGTTAAAGGACCTGTACAATGTGTGAAAAGTATGACTTGTTAAATATACATGTAAATAATCTTTGGTATTTTACATACATTGTAAGTACATTTGTACTATATACAATGTACATGTACCATACAAGATGATTTATTGGCCGGAGTAATATTTGGTGAATTTGCCTGTGGACAGAAATTGGCGGATTCTATATTGGCGATTTTGTGCCACGTGCCATTGAGCATGCTCAGATTAAAACAAAATGGCGGATTTTATACTGGCAATTTCTTCATAGAAACGCCAATCGCCAATATTAATTCCTCACCAATAAATCATCTTGTATGGTATACAGTAATTGACACAGACTTTTGGTAAAGGGGAATTCATTGAGCATCATACATTAGTGTAATCTCACTAATCTGATTATAAATATGAGCAATTTACCTTTTCTAGGTTGTGCTATTAGCATTAATTATAATGTACAGGATGACATATACAGCCATGCACTACTATAGATGTACATGGCCAAAATTTGTGTAGTAATAGGACTTTTAATACTGACTGTAAATTTACATGTACATCAGCACAAGTCAAGTATACACCATACATGTACATGTAGTTGAAATGTCAACTAAAAAAATACAAATCAGTGAGAAGACAGAATTCTACAGTTATAACTTTTGTAAATGGCTAGCACATTTGAATCATATCAAGGCTACTGCCTAATAATTTCCACCATTAAAACTTGTGTTTCAGGACAAAGCACAATCCTTAATAGTTTTGTACCGTATAGCAGGTTTATTTTGAGGATAACAAATTTCACAAATTTCGTGGATTTTTGAAGATTTGCAAAATTTAATTCCTTCAAAAATGGCACAAGATGGCAGAAAAGTGGCAATTCGCAAAAATTAATTCTGTGAACCTCCGGATTATTATTCTGTGAAAATTGTTATCCTCCAAATAAACCTGCTATATAGTATTATAAATGATGGCATAAAGCAAGGAAACATAAATATATCATTAAAAAATTTACCAAGAAAATACATGTACATGCACATCATTTAGGCGTTATAACATGTTATGACATCATCAAATTTCAGTTAAAATAGAATTAGACACAGTAAAGTAACAAAACGACACGGCAAGTGAAAGAGATTGTGTAACACACCCATAGCCAGTTTATACACATATGTATACATGTATGCTTAATTACATTTGTAATATAAACAGCAAGTGTACTAAACATGTACATGTATCGATACAATCGGTAGAGTGAAACTTCACTTAATACATTGCATGTACATTGTACATGAATGTTGTATGTAAATCATAGTAAACAGACCTTGTCCACGCCAACCTTCTTGAAACACGTCTGAAGAGTTTTGTAATTTTGAATATACTCGTGTTCTAGCTTAGTACAGAATTTGACTTTCTTTAATATAATAGAGCCTTGAAAGAGTTGATCCATAAACTGACAGTAGACAGCACCTACAAGAAACATTATAATGAGAGAATGAGTCAGAAAATGACAGTCATAATTTGTAAATTAGTCTCAAGGGAGAAGTGTTGCCATGTGACAAAATAGCCTATAGCCTAAAAATTCATTAAAGTTTCCCTTAGTACTAGGTGGGGCCAGACTACCTTAGTACATGTACCGACCGTAACACAAAAACAAACTGATTAATGGGTATGTAATAACAAAAACTAAATCACATATATACAACTGTATATGCTTGTACAACAATGCATTATAATGATGCTCAAAGTGATTAAGGACAAGGTTTGATGTAAAGCTGTTCCCATTAACAATACATTAATAGGGAGAATTGGTGACAGGGTAGGGGGCTACTGAGAAGGTAATGACTAATGAGTGAAGAGGGGGAGTGGGAGTCACACGAGAAGTTGTACTATTATCGTATTCTTCACGTTACCAGAACATAGATCTTCTATTTTGGCAATGTTACACTTGAGGCTTTCGTTAATCCAGTTAATGTAATCGTGGCGACTGAGAGACTCTGTCGTTGAAGACGTGGCAAAAACGTTCACGGCCATCCTCTAAGACGAAGAGAGAAATCAGGAGAGAAGAAGGATCAGGAAGGGGCTCTAATTATTAATTAACTAAAATTAAAACCACGCCTTTTTAAAATGGCGTCCAGCTCTATGGTCTCAAAAATACAACAACTTGGAAAGATGCTCTCAGAAACTAAAAGCTTTGACAGAGTATTGTCGAAAGTAAGTTTAATATTTATTAAAAATTAAAAAAATTATTTATAGATCAAGTATAATTTTTTAATGATTATTTTCAATATAAATTTTAGTCAAGGCATTATGGTCAGGGCTTCCCACAAAGCATGCTATTATGAGCTAAACAGCATGAGCTTCATGAGTTGAAAAATACTACAATACAGTACATGGCATTTTGAGCAACTTGGAAAATGCATGTACGTTGTATATTAAAAATCCAATTTTGATCAGCTCAATTTTTACAAATTTTTTACAAGCATTTATATGTATCAGAAAAGTTATAAAAATAGAGAATTCTCTTCTAGCAATTTTTAGATGAAATTTGGCTAAAGACCAAAGGTCTTTGGTCATTGGCTTGATTTTAAAGTAAGTTTTTAAAATTATAAAAAAATTCGAATATGATCAGAATTAGCTCAAAGTTTATACATGACATGTATGTGCATCAGAAAAAATTATTAAAATGCAAATTTCTCTCCTAGTCATTTTTGTACTATAGTACAGGGTTTTTGGCCAGATTTTAGAATAACTTTAAAAATTTTTTAAAAATTCATGAATTCAGTTCAAAGTTGGTATACAACATTAGAACATTTATACGTATCACAAAAAATTACGTGTAAATGGAGAATTTTTCGTTGTGATTTTTGTCAAAATACCCTGTACTACAGTACAGGGTCTTTGGCCTAATTTTTGTGCGACTTAACAATTCAGTGAAAGAAGCTCCATGAACACTATACTAAAATTTTTTGCGAAAACCTGATTATAGTTTAGAAATTTTCCCCTACAGTATGATACTTTGATCCCATTTACACTAATCCACTACACTGATGAATTAGGATTGTAAAGATTTATCATTCGTTTGTAAAAGTATCCACTTTGGTATCTGTTTTCATTTTGCTTCAGATAGGTGATGCATTTATATGTATTAGTATAAACACAAGCTTTATCAAGAATCAAAAATTCTCTGCTTACATGTGAAAATGGATTAGTGTAAATGGGGCCTTTATTTGTTATTCACCATCAGGTTAGAATCGTGTCAGCAGCTAAAGGAAAGCTAAGTTGTGAGTTGACAGTTGGAGAGGAACATACTAATCTTGGTGGCACTCTGCATGGTGGATTGACTGCTACAATCATTGACAGTGTGTCAACCTGGGCAATAGTTAGTGCTGAGCATCCACCTGGAGTCAGCACTGATCTTAATATTAGGTAAAATAATTGTACTACATGTATTATAGCTGGAAATAGCTGGAAATATTGCAAAAATTATATTAGGCAATTTTTATTAACTTGTATATGTACACGTAATTGGTATATTTTACGTTGTAAATTTAGTACTATTACTCATTGAGCATACTCAGAATGAAGCTAAATGATATTAGTGTTGTCCACCTACTGCTTAGCAGGGTTTCCCACAGGATTTTTGCATCTAGCTTATTGTCAATGGATTGTCAAATTTCTCAAAAATTGGGCCAAAGACCCTGTACTATAAGGTCCCCTAAGAAGTCTGGTAAGCATAAGAGCTCATTTTCCTGGTATAGCAAGGCTGCAAAAGTTGTGGCAGCCATTTTGTTTGGGGGTGAATCCTACTTAGTAACACTAACCATGTTACTAATTATACCATATAGCCGGTTATTTTTGCAGGTTGCAAATTTTGCGGATTTTGTGGATTCCTTCCTGATTTGCGAAAATAAAATCTGCAAATATCAATTTAAGACAGTACCTACATAGCACATGTGGTAGAATTTGTGAAATTAATATCTGCAAATTGGAATTTTAGTAGATTTCACGAAATATACTGTAAGACCCATGAAAATTACTGGCTATTTTGACATAAACAACAAGGAGAACATTTTTATTTTCATAATTTTATCTGATACACATACATGTAATTCTTATGTTGTGTAGCAAGTTTGAGCTGATTCAGATCAAAATTGGATTTTTTACGATTTTTCAACTTCAAAAATTGGGCCAAAGTCCCTGTACTATAGTATGAGGTCATTGCAACTTTTACTAAAAATGAAAAGGAGAAAATTTTCCATTTTTAATATTAACAAATATACCAGTACATGTTAATTGTTGTGATGTGTAGCAAGTTTGAGCTAATTACAATAAAAATTTGATTTTTACGATTTTTAAGTTGCTCAAAAATTGGCTGTACTATAGTGCAGGGATAATACAGGGTCATGGCCAACTTTCGCCAAAAATGACTAGAAGAGAACTTCTTCATTTTTATGATACACATACACGTGCTCATGTTATGCTTCAAATTTGAGCTGATTTAATCAAGCTTGGATTTTCTATGAATTTCTAAAGTTGCTCCGAATGCCATGCACAATATTGTCAGCTTACCGTATATGCCATATATTTCGTGGGGATTAAATTTTGCAATTTTCATGTTTTTGAAAAATTTGCAAAATTCAAATCTGTGAAATGGCGTGCTGATTGTATAGTAGGTGTGGTAATTAGATTAAAATCGCAAAATTTTTATTCGCGAATACAAAAATGCAGCCAAATTGCGAAATTTTATACCTGCTAAATATATGGTGTATGTGGTATTTATTTACTTACTGTGGGGATTATTCACTTATTGTGGGAATATGAATTAAAGCTATGACCCGGGACCCTTTAGCAAAACCGGTTAACTGGTCACCAATAACTGACGGTTAATCGGTTAACTGATTGTTAAATGAAACTTAATATTGCTACTATAAATATGTAAGACTAGTAAGAGCTACAATAAATAAGAGTTTGATTTAGTTGGCTGACACAACTTACATGTATATGCTCTTTTTAATGATACATTTGTATAACATTTTCTTGTGAGTCACAAATGTCAATTTACTAGAAATTAGAAGTGTTCCTGCTTGAAATGTGACTAAATCACTAATTTTATAAAACCGGTTATAGCTAAAAACAAGAGTAGATAATAACTGATAACCTGAAATTATGCTGCAACCAGTCGGTTAACTGGCCAACCTAAAACCAGTTCACAGCTCTAATTTGAACCTTGCTGCATTACTAGTATTAATTCTCTTCTAATATTTCCAGCTCACATTATGTACATGTTCATATGGGTAATATCATACAGCGGAAAATTTTGTGGCCCAAAAAGTTTGTAGATTGGTTCAAAAATTGATTTTGTGGCTTTAATTTTTGTGGTTTTCTACTTTTTGGCCATCTTGAACCATATTGATTCGATTTTTGCAGATTTTATTTTCTTGAATTTTGAAAAAATGCAATATACCCACGAAAATTTTGGGTCACGAACATTTTCTGCTATATTATGGTAATACATGAACAGTTATATTTTGTATTTTTGGAATTTGTGTGAAGTTCTTCTGGGAATAATTTTATTAGTTACAGTGAAACCTGTCCTAAAGGTCACCTGAATAATGAGGCCACCTCTCTATTACAGCCATAAGCCAAAATCCCGTACTAAATGGCTGTATTACAGAGGCTGATCTGTAATGCAGCCACCTGCATAATCAGGCCATTTAAAACTGGCCCAAGGGTGACCTGATTAAGCAGGTTTCACTGTACACGTACATGCATGGTTATCAATAAACTTTAAAATTTCATTGAAGGATTTCTGTTAGTTATTTTTGACTGTAAGTATAAGGCCATGTTTTCACAGTTCACTACTCTCAGTTTTCATTGGAAACTGGAGACTTTTAGTCACGGATACAGGTTTCGTTTACACTAAAACACATGAAAACTTATCCAGAATGCTGATACTTCTGTTAATACTTCTGTGAACAACTGAATGAATGATAAGTTCAAATGAAAACCAGCTAGCTGGCCAGCGTTGGACTAGTGTAAAACAGTAACAAAACTATTCAGATTCAGTGGAGCGGAGCAGAGTAGTGTTAACAGTAGTATAAATGCAGCCTTGAAATCAGCTGCCTTAAAGCTACATGTATTATTACAACACAAATACATGTATATCAGCTCTCTAGAATTTTATAGCACCTTGCTTAAATGTTACATTTTTAATTTAAATTATCTGACATTTTTGATGTCCATTTTTTAGTTATATGAGACCTGCTAAAATTGGAGAGACAGTAATAATTGACGCAGAATGTCTTAAAGTTGGAAAGACTCTTGCATTTGCCAGTGTTAGCTTGTTGAACAAGGACACTGGGAAACTGATAGCTCAGGGAAGACACACTAAGTACATTGCTTGACTCAGTTTGGATTCAGTTGTTATTATCATTCGCATACCCAAGTCACATGTATAATCATCACCTTTAAATTTGTAACTTCATTTATTAAATTAATTTATGCAAGTTCATATTGTCAAAAAGTATTTTATTAGTTAGAGATAAACTTTAGATAGGGTTATTATTATTAGTATCTTATCTCTCAAAAGCAGACAAAAGTTAGTTTATTATATATTATTGTTATTGTTGTTATTATTATTATTATTACTATTATTATTATTGTTATTGTTGTCATTATAGTACTATTATTTTCAGTCACTGCAACCACCCATGGTGTGCATGCAACCAAGCCCGACATTTTGCGACACGATATGCTGCTCTTTGCTCCTTGCTTGGTGTTTGAGA
>NW_003546718.1:0-2377 GCF_000090795.2 Amphimedon queenslandica | reverse complement strand
TTTACTTTATTAATTAAAATTAATTTTATTAGAGCGGGAGGAAGGCGGGAAACTGACAAACTGTAGCTGCCCATAAAATGGCGTCTTCAGCATAGTTTTTTTTTTAATCGCGACCATTTGGCTCCTTTTAAACTCTTTTAGACACAAATTAATGACACAAAGTACCAAAACAAGCTATAGATACCCCTGGAGTAGCAACCCGTCGATCAAGGTAGAGTCATTGGAATAAAGATTGTTGACATCACCCAATCATCTTTGTCTGTTTTATAGTCTCCGTTCTATGTCAGAGCAGAGGTCCCTGGAGCCTCAGGTTACTGAGAGCAAGACTGGTTTAAGTGAAGGAAACCTCCATGGTGACAAGGGAGCCACTCCAACACTCAATGGTGATGAGGGTATTGATTTGAGAAGGAGAGGGAGAGATCCTCCTAGTTACCACAGGAAGAGAGAAATGACTAAAGCAATGTCTCCATCACAAATTCAGTGAGTTTTTTCGGATGACACATGTTATCTTTTAGGCAGTGGCTATTTTTACGGGCCCGTAATCCGACCGTGGGTGGCTATTTTTACGGCAGATTTATCTATGGATTTATTCATTTTAAAACCTGGGAAACACTCTAAAATAAAAAAACTAAACCCTAAACCAACCTTGGGGACTCCTAACATAACTAGGGGGCTCATAAAACGACTGGGGACGCTCTAAAAAAACCGCCACCCTAACCCCTAAACCCTAAAAACAATAGCTAAGTAGGGAACTCCTAACATAACTAGGGCTCCTAACATAATTAGGGAACATAGCGAAGTAGAAAGATAAAAAAAATCAATTTGTTAAAGTCAAAATTATATATATATAAAATAGAAATAGTCTGAGCTGAATTTGAACCAGTGCCCGTCCATATCCAACCCAGAGCCTTCCCCACTGTGCTACCACGATCCTGCTGCCTTATTGATGCTGATTGTCATCTTTATACGTCACTTCATTTCTATATTCCCTGCCGTAAAAATAGCTGTATACAATGAGATTACGGGACCGTAAAAATAGCCACTACGTATCTTTTATCTTATACATGTACATGTATTGAAGTTGAAATAATTTAAATTTTGTTTTTATGGGTGTTAGTGATCATTGAAATGATTAGTTTGGTATGTGTTATACAACTCTGCCTGTACAGGAAAATTTAATCTTTACCTTTCCTGGCAAATTGTTCTGTATTTTTAGTACCCAATTTATTGATATTTTCACTTTTTATTCGTCGCTCATTCTACATTACATTAATTACAGTGGGACCTCGCTTAATGACCACCCCTTAGTAACAGCTGTCTATCATATAACGGCCAAATGTCCAGGTCCGGATGCAATGGATGTCCGGATCAAGGTTAAGGCAACCCCTTAAGAACGACCACCTCTCTATTGTGTATAACGAGCACTCAAAACGTCCCCAACACAGCATAAAGCATTGAGAAAAACTTCTCTGTAACGGCCATATAGCCACACCCATCACCTAGACCGGATGTTTTTGTCATAAAATGTCACGTGTAGCCCCACCCATCTAATTAAAATGGCTGAAAACTTGAGCATGCCCTTTCTTCTTGCTGTAATTTGCTTATTTTCCCTGCTACCTCTTACATACTACCTACAGGATCTTTGTACTTGTTATTAACCTGAGGAATGAATCAAGATACTTAAAAAGGCAACACAGTTAAATATCTCTTAAGTTAGACACTTTAACCTGAAACCCCTCAATAAAGACCACCCCTATATAACAGCCAAAGGACCAGTTCCCAATGGTGACCGTTATACAGAGGTTCCACTGTATTATGTACTCTATGTATCAGTAGTTTGTAATAGTTATGAGTTTGGCTAAATTAATACATATACATGCACTTGTAGTTGCTGGAATTTTTCCTTTTTTTTAATTTGTAGTACAGGGTGTTTTGTCAACAATGGTTCGAAGAGATTTCTTTCTGATATACTTGTACTTACGTGTACTAATGCTGTGTAGAAACTTTTAGCTGATTCTGATCAAAATTAGATTTTTGATTAAAGATATGAATTTTTTAATTTGCTCAAAAATTGAATCAAAACCTTGTCCTAACATAACCCATATTTTCATTGGAAAATGGAGACTTTTAGTCACGGACACATGTACAGGTTTCGTTTACACTAAAACACATGAAAATGTATACTTATCATATACTTATCTGGAGACATTTGAAAATGAATACTATAAGCTGATACTTCTGTAAATGAATGATAAGCTCAAATGAAAACGTAGCTGCTGGACTAGTATAAGCACCTGAAAACAGTAACAGCAAAAACTATTCGGATTTAGTGGAGAGGAGTACACGTGGTGTGGTCGCGGAGTCCAGTCACATGATG
>NW_003546717.1:73776-75131 GCF_000090795.2 Amphimedon queenslandica | reverse complement strand
CGTCCATGTAAGGAAGAAAGGTATTGCACAAATTAATGTTTTCTTACCTTCCTTATAAACCAGCTTTTCTTCCTTACATGGACTTTCTTATGGACTCAAGCAAGTGTTTGAGCCCAGCAACTTTCAGTTCCTCTGCTCCACTACCTGGCAACAAGGCCTTATCTTGGACTGCATCGCCATTGACATTGCACTAGTAATACACTTCCTGCCCCATTGACTGTAATTTCTAACTATTCAAATCAGAGTAATGAATACGCCCCATTAATAATAATAAACTTTAATTAATAAAAAAATAATTTATTCATGAAAATAATACAAAAATTTCAAACCCTACTTTGCCGAAAATGATAACAGGCAGACTACAATGTAAATAGAATTTTAATAAAAATTATGCCTCTGTACCTATTGATTAAATTAAATGTAATCAAATAATTAAATGAACTATTAAATCATTATAATAATTATTAAAATCATTATTTTCTTACATTAAATGTAAGATCTCCACCCATTA
Source organism: Amphimedon queenslandica (assembly GCF_000090795.2). NCBI lineage: Eukaryota > Metazoa > Porifera > Demospongiae > Haplosclerida > Niphatidae > Amphimedon > Amphimedon queenslandica. Next base: position 74,620 of record NW_003546717.1, on the reverse strand, counting down.
TTCTGGAATAATTCTGCTATTCAAATTGGTACCTATTATTCTCAAAATTATGCTAGCATAATTGGACAAGGCCTAGGGCCAGAACTATAGGTCATATCCAAGTAACGGGACCAGCTCCAAATGGAGTGATTAGATCAGGGTTTCCTGCCTTTAAAAAGATTTTAAAAATTATAATAATTATTATTAATTTTTAAATTATTAATTTTTAAATAAAAGGAACTACCATTTTCCATACTGCAAAATTTTTTGGTGTGGTAAAATAGCCACACCTTGTTATCTATGGTCGCGGTATAGTACGGTAGAGAGTCATGTGATCAATGAGCACTGCACGTTCTGTATGTACTTATAGATACACCTCTTTTCAAGTCCGTTGTCCATCAGAATGCGCATGCGCAGTTGTTGTCCATTCATTTTAATGCATCTGCGCATGCGCAGTATGCAAAACTAGCTTTTGAAGGGGACAACGGACTAGAAAAGAAGTGTACACCACTTTTATAAAACCACTTGATTGGTTTTGATGAACGAAATGTATTAGCTTTTAATGAAGATATAATGTATTATATAACTCATTCACATCAACATTGATAGCATGTATCCATCCTGCAATACAGTACATGATATATTGTGTAAGATATAATGTATTATATAACTCATTCACATCAACATTGATAGCATGTATCCATCCTGCAATACAGTACATGATATATTGTGTAAGATATAATGTATTATATAACTCATTCATATCAACATTAATAGCATGTATCCATCCTGCAATACAGTACATGATACATTGTGTAAGATATAATGTATTATATAACTCATTCACATCAACATATTGTCATAT
>NW_003546717.1:67522-71820 GCF_000090795.2 Amphimedon queenslandica | reverse complement strand
CGATTCACCTCATCCTCCAAAAGCACAAAACATATCTCTAGATGAAGACAGACACTTCAGCTTTAATAACTGCACAAACATACACATAACAAATTCAAAAATAACATTACTATTATTGCTGTCATTATTTTTATTCCTAAAATTTCCCAAACTTTGGCAGAAGTATCTAAATAATTTCCCTGAGGTTTCTAAATATTTTCCCGGGGTATTATAAGTGATTTAGACACCTCATATAATGCAATCTGATTGGTCAATTCAAGACAAGCATGGTAGAATCTAATATTAATATCTATGGATCCGGTCATTCTGAAAGTAAGCTCACGTGATAAAAATGAAATCAACCGTGTCTTACGCTTAAAATGGCGTCTAAATCAAACAAGTGTTCTCCAGAGTACGTGGTCCTTGAACAGTATCTCCACAATATCTGCGATGCACTTAGCAAGGTTTCTGGTAGCATTACACCTCTAGCAAGAGACTATTGCTCCGCTGGCATCATAACATCAGCTACAATGAGTAGTGCCTCTCCTCCGCACTCTCCCCAATCTGTCTTGACTCCCTACGAACGTGCTAATGCAATCATGACTGCAGCTCTTGTAAGTGTACAACAGGATCCAAGGAAGTTTGGTGCTGTGGTAGAGAAGCTAAGTGATCATGGGCTTAATGGGCTTGTAAAGGAAATGGACGACACACTTGGTAAGTCTACATATTTTATTTCATGGTGTATCTAAGTATCTCTTTTCACACTAAGCAGTACAACCTCAAGGAACTGCAAGGTCTAGATCTCCACCATTACTAGGTATAAACAGTTTTATATTCTGTACCGGCATGCATGCCATACATATTGAGGCCAGGGGCGGATCTAGGATTGGATTTTTGGGTGGGCCTTGATGATGTGGGTACGGGTACGGTGTGGTAATTATTGGGAGTGGCCAAAAAGCCTGCATTCAAACATAGATATTAGAGTAAATGAAAGGGATTGGAAATGGGGCGTAGCAACAGGAAATGTGGGTTGGGTTACCACATGACAACCATCTGTGTTTTGATTGTATCCCCATCTCCTCCATTGGTGAAGTTGCTCAAGAAGGATTTCGAAGGAAATTTGTGTTGCTTCAGGATAGCGCTTGCTTATATATAGCCTATTCCACATAGAATGTTTATAGCTACCTGCAGCAAGGTTTGTCTCTGTACAGCCATTTTGCAGGCAGTTATAGGTACACAAAGTCACCTGTTTTTGAAACACTTTATCATTCATAAAACACTCAATCTTCGGAGTATCAACATGTGAGTTAGCTCATTCCACAGGAGATTTAAAGCTCTTTAAAGTGTAACTGCACCCCAAAACTTTTTTGCCTGGAATAAGTTGGTAATGAAGAGAGAATCATAGGAAAAATAGCTAAAATTATTAAAAAGTACTGTTTCTGTACTAAATCTTGGGTCAAAAGTTGCCTTGCAGCCATCTTGTCAAATCACTTCCGGTGGTGGGCGTGGTCACGTGATGATGTAGATGGGGGAACATTAGCAAGTTTCTGCATTGAAATATTAGCAATTTTAAGGCTGGATTTCTAAGTTCTGCGTGCAAGAAAGCAGCTAAGAGGTATTTTTGCAATTATTAGAAGCTATACAGAGCTAAATTATGTAGTCCAAATTTAAATTTGTCATTTAGCAGTTTTTACAAATAGACAGATTATACTTATTCACTGCTCAAGAACAAAATGAGTCTCAGAGGGGGAAAAATAGTATTTTTAGTTAAAGAGTGACGCAACTACTAGCACATGCGTTGATTTGCTTAACAAAAAATATTAATAAAAAGTATGAACACTGATTAGTATTGAGTGTGAGTTTTGTTTGCATGAATGGCATCCTCTTGGAAAATCTGTCAAAAAATCCCAACCCGCCTCTGTTTACTTAGCAACAATACAAATGAATGGAGGTTTGTCTACGCCCACGCTTCCATTTCCAATCCCTCTCTATTATCTATGATTCAAAGTCAAAGTTTTGAAGATTAAAGCTGTTAAAATGAGCTCCTTTGTGGTTTACAAATTGTTTGCATAGTCATGCTTCACAGTTTACATAGTCATCCACATGCAAAAGTTGATTTTAAATTACTGCACAAAACCTTTGGGTGGGCCTGTTCCACCCTGGCCCACCCCTAGATCCGCCCCTGATTGAGGCTACAACTCTTGTGTCTTTTGAAAATACCATAATAGTGCTTTATTTTTCAAAGAGCAAAACTTTTGTGGTTTCACAAATTGCCACAAAATTAAAGCTTCTCATTCACAATCATTATTACACCAAAGGCATGATTTTAACATTGTTAACAATGCAAATCCACAAAAGTTATTTCTGCAAAAATTCTATAAATTTGCGAAAATTTTGCTCCTTGAAAATAAAGCACTATGAGGAATTTTTATGTTAGCATGTTTCCATTGTAGAAAACCATAAGCCATTATGCAAAAAAAAATTTAAAATCAAGCGACAGCGGATGAAGATACTTGTGGTTGGTCATAATGGAAGTGGAAAATCATCATTGATTAATGAAATGCTGGGTGGGAGAAATGTAGCAGTGGTTGGTCGACCAGAAGATCAAACCCATACCAATAATCCAGTCGAAAAATACGAGCTCGAAATTGGAGATGTAGATGTCACGATATATGATGCACGAGGACTTGGTGATCCTTCAATAACAGACGAAAGTACAATGAATTCAATTGTTAAAATAAAGACTGTAGATATTGTACTTCTATGTCACAAGCTATATGATAGGGTTGATGGTGCAAGTGTGAAAGAGCTAAAGGTTCTTTTTGGCAACATGGATGATGATTTGATTGATCTGTCTATTCTCGTCTTTACATTTGGAGACGAATATCAAATAAGATGTGATCCTGTTTTCGATGATAAAGGAAAATTGACAGGTGAATCAAAACAAGAAGTGAAAGAAGCTATGAATATCCAGAAATGTCAAATGGAACACAAATTCAAGGATACTATGAAGAAAAATGGTACCAGTGACAGAATCGCTGACAGAGTACCAAGCTGTATAACATGTGGAAAAAGAAAGAGGAATGGAGAGCGAAAGGAGTTACCTACAAGCGATAACTGGGTTGATGACCTCTGGGAGCTATGTGAGGAGCGATGCAAACGTGAAGCAAGACCATTTGTCAGATCAATGAAAAGCAAGATCTTAGAAACATTAGGAAATGCAGGAAGTCAATTGATTGGTTTTTTTGGCAAAAAGAAATGAGTTTATATTGTGAGAGGGCTAGGGAATGTGAGGTAAATACAGTTAATTTTTAACTTGTAACTTATTTTTATGCTAGATATTTTTGAACTCAATCTTTAGATGTTTTACTTTAATATTGTTAAAATAATAATTAAAACATTGTAAAGTCATTTCTTTGTACTTTGTGAGACCTCTTCTTTTGATCTCATTTTCAGAGCTATCATGAAATCCTTCCATTAGTGCATGGATGATGGAATAGCCTAATTATTTTAATGAATCTTTTTAGCTAGTTTTATTATGATGCAAATCACAAATTAAAAGGTAAACGCCACAAGATGCACAACATGCAAGTTAATAAACTGTAATAACCACCTCATGTATATGTGTGTGCATGCATAATACACTTGCCGCAGTTAGTTATGGATATATTTTATAGATAAAAAACTATAAATATAAATGATTTTTATAGATATATAAGAATAGTTTATACTGCACATGTATACTATACATATACTTGGCCATGGGCAGTGGTGGAGAATCTGGGGGGCTGGAGCCCCCCCAGTTTTGATAAGGGGGGGGGCCCGCCCCCACTTTTGCTGCAACCTACATGCAGACTGAAGAGCAAAGCCTCTCTAAATTTTGATGCAAGGCAGCAGGAGGGCACTGCCCTCACTTTTAATTACTTGTGTTATGTACCGTATAGCTGGAAATATTTGCTGGAATTTAATTTTGCTGTTTGCTGTTCATCATAAAAATGCACAATTTAATTCCACAAAGCATTATAAGTAATGGGCGTATCAACAGTACACGCCTACACCAGCAAAATTAAATTTCACAAACATTAAAATTAGCTAAATGGGTACAAAATCGCAAAATATAATTCCTGCAAACTTTTCCAGCTATACGATATATTAGAAAATGCTATTAATTTAGCTAGCTTATTAGTGTTATAGCAGCTGACTCAATTCATTGCTTATACATATAATGTATATCATATACATACATAAGCATAACTGATGAACGCACCATTTTTTTGGATTATTTTAAACATAATTGAATTAATCAAAATGAGCCCCCC
>NW_003546717.1:48747-66658 GCF_000090795.2 Amphimedon queenslandica | reverse complement strand
TGAAGATAGCAACAAAGAAGCATCAACAGACCTACAATATCTTTCCAAACATGCATCTTATAGTGCCTCCTATTTTGTCATAATTAATTGTTAGTTGGCCATAAAGGCTTAGTTTACTCTAATTATTCGTTTTCAAAATTTATTTATTAAAAGTGACTGTGGCGAATTTTTAGAAGAATTATGGTACACATATACTTTGTTTTATTGATCTTTTTTATTTTTATTATAGAAAGTAATAGTAAGAAGGATAAAACATCATCCAGAAGCCTGAAAATGTTTGAGAACAAAGATGAGATGAAGATAGTTGTGGTTGGTTGTAGCGGCAGTGGAAAATCATCATTGATAAATAAAATGCTGAGTGAGAGAAATATAACGACAGTTGGTAGACCAGATGATCAAATTGGTCATGATCCAGTTGAAAAGTACAGATGTAAAGTTGGAGAAATAGATGTCACGATATATGATACACTAGGATTCAGTGATCCTTTAATAACTGGCCGAAGTACAATGAATGCAATCGTTGATGGAATTGAATCTATAGACTATGTTTTAAATAAACTACCGTAAATCCTTAAATAGAAGCCGCATTCGAATAAACGCCGGGGTAGCAATAGAATTAAACTATAAATACACAACACTAGCCTAGGAGTGACTCAGTAGTCTAGTGGATAATGCCTGAAGTTCCAGAAGTCAAAAGCATGATGTCACGGGTTTGAATCCTGCTCTGAAGTTTTTTATTTTTGACATTTTTTCGAGAACCAAATACCTTTTTAGGAAATAGACGCCCAGGCTTTTATTTAAGGAAATACGGTATGTTTATTTCGAGGATAGTAATTTTTGCGAATGGCCTGTATGCAGAGGTTTATGGAATTAATTTTTGCGAATCGCCACTTTTGCCATCTTGTACTGTATTAAACTGATTTTTGAGGAATTTAATTTCGTGTATCTTCAAAAATCCACGAAATTTGTAAAATTTGTTATCCTCGAAATAAACCCGCTATACGGTATATATACAAAAATATAAACCCAACCACATCAAAGGATGATGTCATAATTATGATATATATGATTAAAAGTGACTGTGGCGAATTTTTAAAAGAATTATGGTACACATATACTTTGTTTTATTGATCTTTTTATTTTTATTATAGAAAGTAATAGTAAGAAGGATAAAACATCATCCAGAAGCCTGAAAATGTTTGAGAACAAAGATGAGATGAAGATACTTGTGGTTGGTCATAACGGCAGTGGAAAATCATCATTGATAAATGAAATGCTGGGTGGGAGAAATATAGCGACAGTTGGTAGACCAGATGATCAAATTGGTCATGATCCAGTTGAAAAGCACAGATGTAAAGTTGGAGGAATAAATGTCACGATATATGATACACGAGGACTCAGTGATCCTTTAATAACAGACCAAAGTACAATGAATGCAATCGTTGATGGAATTGAATCTATAGACATTGTACTTATATGTCACAAGCTGTATGATAGGATTGACGATGCAACCGTAAAAGAGCTTAAGGTCCTAGTTGGCAACATGCATGATGATTTGATTGATCTGTCTATTCTTGTTTTTACATTTGGAGATGAATATCAAATAAGATGTGATCCTGTGCATGAATCAGAAGAAGAAATAAAAGAAAATATGAAAATCCAGCAACATGAAATTCAACGCAAATTCAAAGATGCTATGAAGAAAAATGGTATCAATGAAAAAGTTGCTGACAGAGTACCAAGCTGCATAACATGTGGAAAAAGAAATCGTTATGGAGAGCAAAAGGAGTTACCTACAAGTGATAACTGGGTTGATGACCTTTGGAAGCTATGTGAGGAGCGATGTAAACCTGAAGCAAGACCGTTTGTTTGTTCAATGAGAAATACCGTTGTCAATGCATTAATGATGGGTGGGCTAGGTGGAGGTACTGTTGGAGCTGTTGTTGGTGGCATTGCTTCAGGAATTCAAGCAGGTGCTACTCTTGGTACTGTAGTTACACCAGGACTTGGTACCTTAGCCGGAGCTGTTGTTGGATTTGTTGCTGGAGGAATCGTTGGTGGGATTTCTGGTACTAATGATACTGCAGGTATTGGTATTGCAGGAATTGGAGCTCGAGTTGCAAATATTGTAATTGGTAAGAAGTTTAATGAAGGCAATGACTGAAAAAATCTCAAAACTATTTGTGTTAGCTATGTGTGTATTTAGAGTTAGTTTAGTAATAGATTTTGTCAGTTTAATAATAACAATTGTAATGTTCCTTTAAGTTAAAACATTTTAAGTCTTTTTTCCATTACTGCACGTCCATTGACCAGCACAGGAGAATCAGACGGATCTATAAATAGACACAACACGACACCACATTACATCATATTATGACATCACTCACTGTCTAACAGCTCTTCAACAGAAATGGTCTCATCTTGACCCAGCAATGTCTCCAGTGCAATCATGCTGCTCTCTAATGGAGGAATACGCTGAATCTATAGGAGAGAGAGAGAGAAAGAAAGAGAGAAGGAGGGATAGAGAGGGACAGAGAGAATGAGTAAAGTAAATGAAGAATACCGTAAATCAGGTGGTTATAAGATGCAGGATGGAAAATTTAGATACTGGAAATTTTATATGATGGCCATTTATCCAAATATATTAATAGGTAAAAAGAAAATAATTATTAGCAATTCTAATTTAGTATGTCCCATTGCTATATAAAATTACCATGACTCAAAATAAACATGATTTACAGTACATGTATGCCTTTACTTTGCTAGCCATCTTTCTCTCCATTTCCAACCTCAGAGGAGCATGTAGTCCCTGACTGTTACGCAGCGACTGCATTACAAAAGCTTCACGATTAGCAGCAAACTAAAAATAAATTAACTTAAAAATAGAATTATTGATTGAGGCTATGAATAAATAATTAGATCAATGAATATTAATGAGGTTGGTAGTTCATACGTTTGCTTCACTTGCTTCAAGTGGATGAGATGGAGTCAGATCAGACTTAGCCGATTTAAAACTAAAAATTAAATAAAAAATATTATATAATAATAATTATTATTCTAGGGGTCTAACCCATATCTGAATGTATCATGAACATTATACTCTGAGGCTGGAGTCTTTAATGATACACTAGAAGTAACGGGACCTGCTCCAAATGGAGTGACTAGATCAGGGTTTCCTGCCTTTAAAAGAAATAAAAATTAATTTAAAATAAAAGGATCTACCATTTTTTCCATGCTGCAAATGTTATGGGTGTGGTTTAAAGTAGCCACACCTTATTATAGGCGTGGTATGGGAGGAGAAAAAATAGTACACAATCACAAGATCACAGATTCACAGCAAACAGGAGATCATTTAACACTTGTCTCTCTCTCCTTATTTACATGGCCGACTTCTTAGTGTCTTCAAGCGGGCTAGAGCAAGCACTAGAGGACAAGTGGGGCCAGAGAACACTCGATCCATGGACACCAGAGGACGTGGAAGAAGATGAACTTTACAAAAGATTAGGATCACCTGTCAGACTGGGACTACCACCTTTTGAAGAGAACACAGGACTAGAAGAACAGGAGGGACAGGGAGAGGTTGTATTAGGAGAGAGATCCCCTGATCTTCTTCCCCCTCCTCCTCCTCCTGCTGATAGTATCACTTACCCACTTCATGACTCACCTGTTACCAGGTCCGATGAACAGTTAATATTCGCAGATGTTCCAGACCCAGTAAGACTCAGGGGGGTCGGAGGTACTACCATATTTGGTCTTAACAATCGTTTTGATGACGAATTCCCCTCTTACCTCGTTGGCAAGGTGACAATTCAAAAACAACAAACAATTTTATTATTATTATTATTTTTAGGTGGCACCAGAAGAGTTTCACGCTACTTTAGAGAGGATTAACTCCATACTGTACAAGAGTATTCCTTTTAATTTGAAGTGTCTCATTTGCGGTTGCTTGTGTTGCTGCTGCACCTTAGGAATATCCTTAGGGCCTGTACTGTATCTCAGCAAACGAGTGAGAAATTATTATAATTTACTACCCTGTACTGTAGTGAAGATATTATTATAATCATTGGGCCATGTACTATAGTACAGGGAGTTTGGTCTGATTTTTGAGTAACTTTAAAAAATTTGTAAAAAAATCCAATTGTGATCGGAATTAGCTTAAACTTTCTATGCAATATAAGTACATGTATATGCATCAGAAAATGTAAAAGTTCTTTTTCCTTTTTCTTCTCTTATAGACCAGGACAAGGTTAGAGAAGGTCATCTCCCAGGAGAACTGGAGGCTCTACAATAAGGTACTAATGAATATAACAATGGCTGTACTGTTACTTCTCATTGTCACCTCTTTGTTTCTCTCTCTTTCATTGCCAGCTGGGACTTAACATTAAACTGCAGAAGGAGTTCTGTGATGGAAACAACCTCAGAGAATATGTAAGAAGAAAATGTTATTTTTTTATTATTATTATTATTATTATTATTATTATTATTTTATTTTACTAGGTTATATACATTGAATTTTTACCAAAGCAACCACTGTATTATCCTGACTAAATTAATAATTATTTTTACAATAATCAGAAGAGTAATGACTAAACTGTAGCACTATTGTGTATAGATATGCATAATTTAAAAGTATAAAAGTTAAAAATAATTAATTTTTAGCATAGATAATAGAGTACTATTAATGTACTCTATTATCTATGTTTTTAGCAAATTAATATTGACCACGCCCATCTGATTAATTTTAGCCACACCTATCATTAAGGAAACAAAAACAAGATGGCGGACGAAGGCTATCAACAAGATTTCTATCCTACGAACTATACACTGGACTCAGAGACACTCCAATCAGCCAGACACTATCAGCAACAGCAGCCGTACCACCACCAACCGCCACCCGCCCATCAACCCACCCAGCAGTACAGTAACCAGTATTATACTGATGGGTCCCAGTCAAACTATTATTCACAGGAGCAGTATTCTGGAGGAATGGGCTACACTGTGCCAGGTATATATTAGTTTTTAGATAAAATGTACATGTAGAAGGTTTGAGCAGATTCCAACTTCAATTTTTCGAATTATAGCCATTTTAAAAAATTGACTAAAATCTGAAAAAATCCCTGTACATGGTTCCATTCTGACAAAAATCCATGGTTTTTTCCAAAAAATGGCTCCAAAATCATCCCAAATTTTTATTACATTTTCTGATACATATTGATGTCCTTATGCTTTGTAGAAAGTTTGAGCTGATTCCGACTTCAATTTTTAAAGTTAGGGCCATTTTAAAATGCAGTTTAAACAGCATTATTATATTCATTATGTTATCATTATTATTATTATTATTATTATTATTATTATTAATGTATTTCAGAGTCGGAAGGAGAGAGGATGGAGGTTGATCCCTACCCTCCAGCTGGTCAGCCTCTACCAGCTGGTAGTATGGGCCTCATGTCTCAAGGAGGAGGAGGAGGAGCTTATGATAGTCAGGGAGGACACTCTGGATTTGAAGAAGACCCACCACTACTGGAAGGTACTGTCTGAAAGAAGCATTGTATAATTTTATAATTTTATATTTTTTTATAATTAATTTTATTTTTTTGTAGAGCTTGGAATTGACTTCAGCGTCATCAAGGAGAATGTATGCTTCCTTTTTATTTATTTTATTTTATTCTTTTTTTAGACATTATCTGTCCTCAACCCATTGCAACAAGCTGATGCAGTTGCTTTACGTAACACTGACCTAGCGGGGCCACTGATATTCTGTCTACTATTTGGAGGAACTTTACTTCTAGTAAGACACAAGTTTAAGCATAATTCATGTTTTTGCAGTGAAATGTCCACCAGTCAATATTCCTGTCCTCTATTTTCTATTTTCCTCTACTTGTACATATACATTATAAATTCTTTTATTTTTTTATTAGTCTGGTAAAGTTCATTTCGGTTACATATATGGTGTTGGTCTCCTTGGCTGTATCAGTATGTACCTGTTGCTTAACATGATGAGTGGAGAAGGTGTCCCAGTGACAATGATAATGAGTGTCCTAGGGTACTGTCTGCTACCAATGGTCCTACTGTCTGGTACAGCAATAGTGATCTCTTTACAGTTAGTAGAGGGGGAGAGAGAAAGGGAAGGAGAGAGTGAGATGATCACATGATAGTCACATGATCTATTTCTCTTCCCTAGGGGTCTTCTTGGTACTGTGATGTCTCTGTGTATCATATTATGGTGCAGCTATTCTTCCTCAAAGTTGTTTGTGTCTGTCCTTTCAATGCAATCGCAGCAGCTGCTAGTGGCTTATCCTTGCGCTCTGTTGTACGGAGTCTTTGCTTTATTGACTGTCTTTTGAGAGGGAGAAAGGCAACTGCTACTCAAGAATGTACAAATATAATAAATCTCTCTCTCTCTTACTATTAAGACTGTTGTTATTATTTTTGATTCAATCCCTTATTATTATTATTATTAAGTTTTAATTTATTCATGAAGTGGAAAACTGTTTTAAATTAATTTATTAACATTAAAAATATCACTATTATTATGTCTTTTCGTTGCTATGGCACCATCGTGTTGATGGGTGTAGGAGGCAGTGATAGGAAAGAAACCTGTTTTAAAATAATTTAAAATAAAAATTTAACGTATGTACATGTACATTTAATACCTAGTTGGATCTTCATTATCATCAAATAAATCATCTTCAATTGATATTATATTTTTAATTTCTTTACCATTGATATTCCAACTACCATAACTGATCGTTATCTATCAATACCTGCTTAAACCAGTTAAACTAGTGCTTGATACCTGTTTGACAAGGTCAGTGGTTGATATTCTTTTTAAAGGGAAGAGATGAGAGTTCATGGTGGAGACTTCTGTTAAATTATACCCCAAGATGCCCTCTGTATATCATTACTTATCATTCATAGTCTTGCCTTAATTAATTACCTATTATTAGTCCTATTAACATGTCGTCTGGGACACCAGCTGCTCCTGAATATCTCATCATTTTCTCTTTCCCTCTACAAAAAATAAACCTTCACTATTTCTTTATTGAATTGATCGATACCTTAAATAATATTCCAGCTGCTCCATCAATGGAGTACTGATACAGTAAATAGCACCGGTTGCAAAATAATAAGAATCTCTTAACTAAAAGAGCAGCTGGAAATATAAGATTGCATTCATTATTACTGTACTATGTTATTCTTTCTCTTGAAATCTTCTCTAATCTACAAGGAACAGACATAAACTAGCTCACTCCTCCATTTCTCTCAGTTACATCAATTCTCCTATTGATACTTCTTTGTCCAAGGTAATGGCTGTCCAGTGGATTAAGCGTATCCAACAATTCAAACAAAGCCAACACATTTAGATACATATCATCATCCAAGTGACAATACCAACTATAAAATACATTAATAATAGAAATATCAATTGGTTGCATGAATTCATACAGACATATTTGTATTTCAATGCATCTTCCTCACTTGTAATGGCTCCCGTTTTCTTTTGCAATATAAAACTGCTCAAATTCTACTCCACACTTGCAGGCCATTGGTTGACTAGTGGAAGAAATCATAAAACTAACTGGATCAATGATTATGACATATATACTAACTGAGTATGACCTTTGGGACAACCAGCAATGTGAACAGTGTAACCTGTATTATATTAAAAGATGATTATTTATGATTTAAATTTAATTGTAATACCAAAGTCTCTCAGTAGTTCCGTTGTGGTATCTTCAGTATCAGTGACTATATGTAACTAAATATAGTAACAATAGTTATTAATAGTAACATTGGTATGACATCATGACGTGATATTTATAGACTAACGTTATGAGGGTGTACAGTTTGAAACCAGGTCAATGCTAGCAGGTGGAGTCTACTCTCATGATATTTTTCTGTTGATTTAATTGAGAAATATACATCATTTCTTTCGTGAACATCATAAAGTGGGTGTGGCTTCCTACCAAGGACCGTCCTGGTTGAAAAAATGGATGCATTATTCATCTCCCATGATCCACTGCAACCATCCAGACTGCAGTGACCTCCATCTAATGAAAAAACAAAATTTTCAAGAAGAAAAGTAATCAGAAACATTAGCAACCTCATTATTATTCATAATCAATTATGTGGGTGTGGCTTAAATAAAGATTGCCATAGCAACTACTAGGAGACAACAAAATGGCGAACATTCTCCCACCACCTCCAGCGCTCCCCAGCGGTAGTGTCCAGTACATCCACTCCTCAGAGAAGGTCCAGTACGTTCAGTCGAGGGGGAAGAGAGGGAAGGAGCATAAGAACTCGCTACAGCAGCAAATTGAGGAGATGAGGCGACAGAAGAAGAGAGATGGGAAGAATGAGGGAAGGATTGACTTTAATAATCTATCGAAACAAATAGATCCTTCAAAGTAAGCATTTACTATAATTGGGAAATTATATCGATTGACAATAATAATAATGGGAGGATTTGTGAAACTAATGATTTATAATACCAATGCAACATTCAATGATACATAGTGTAATTTTCTTTCTCTCTCTCTCTTTCTCCATTCAGTTATAGAAACAGTCTGTTCCACAATACTTGTACATCAATACTTGCTAAAGGCTACCACCAATCATTTACCGAACTATTTGAGCTCGTCCAAAAGCAAAGAGAAGATCACAGAATAGCAGGACCAGGTGCTATCCTACTCTCCCCACTGATAGATGACAAACCGGATAAACTGGATTACTTACAAGTTTGTCTCATGAGTGCTGAAGATGCCAGTCGTCGTGGTGACCTAGAAGCCGTATATTTATCCCAGCGTGATCTGGCACTTCATTTTGATCAGACTGGGGATCACTGGCTCTCCGATCATTTCCATAATCGCTGCTTGGAGACCGGTAGACTGATAAAAGGAGATGGCAGACGTAAAGAAGGAGAAGCTCACTTCCATGTAGGACTAGCTTATGAGAATAGAGGTACTTCAATAATTAAATATTTAATGTGAATTCTTATGTGCAAAAAAGAACATACAGTAACTGTGACATAGCTCTTTCTTAAACATTTAAAGATCACCGATCATAGTGACCATACTCTATATTACACATATCAGCAGTCCCTCCCCCTCTCTCTCTCTTCAGGTGATTTGGATAAAGCTGTGGAACACATGGAGATATTCTATGAGCTGACATCAGCCAATAACTGGCACACAGAGAATGGAGAGAACCTTTACCGTATTGCCTGTGAACACTTGAGAAGAATCTACACTACAATTGCAGAGAAAGTAAGAAGAAGAAGAGCATAGACTAAGAACAGCTGGCATTAATATTGTTCTCTCTCTCTCTCTCTCTTTCCTGTAGTCAGAGGATACCTCATTATTGATAGAGTACCTTCAAAAGGCTCATACCATGTCAAAGAAAGCCAAAGACACTTACCAAGAAGGACTGGCCTCCTACAGACTGGGCTGTGCTCATGAAAAGAACAAAGACTTTGATACTGCACTACAAGTAATGACACTATTTATTTATTTATTTATTTTATTTTTATTTTAAGTGTCATAAGAGTTTCCTGGAGAGATCTCGTTACCATAGTGACGAGGTTGGAGTAGGTAACGCCTACGAAGCTTTGGCTAGATGTCATGAAAAGTAAGAAGATTATATTATTATTATTATTATTATTATTAATCATTCTTTTTCATTGTAGTAAAGGTGATCTTGAGAGTGCTGTCCAGTGTCTTGAGTTATATGTTAATGTAGCTGAGAAGAGTGGAGCTACTGAGTCACTAGCTAAATCATGCAGAGCTGCAGGAACCATCTTTAATACACTGGTGAGTACTTACTGTCTGTTTGGTTATCTAATCATAATGATAATGGTCTCCTTATGACAACCATAGGAAGTAAATGACATTCATTAGTTATTATATTGGTGCGCCCCACGATAGCCTTTCATAGTTATAGTGGTATTTAAGGACAAACTATGATGTTGAGTTTCACATTGTGTTGTTTCCATAGTTTTGTCACATCTTACAAAATTTTTGGAAGGGGCTCTCTTTTTAGAGAGGCCCTGAGCACAAATTTATCTCTAAATTTTATTGCTAAACTCTCTGATATCTCTATTCTTAAGGCCTTTATCATCAGGCTTTACGCTCTTTCTCTTTTAGGGTGATTACAGAAAGACCTTAGAATATTTCTCAAAATGTTACACTTTTTGTCAACAACTGAACGACAAGGGTGCCATCCAGTCTGCTCAAGTACAATACGGGATAGCTCAAGCTCATTACAAAATGATAGAGTTCACTTCAGCCGTTAAAGATCAGACTGAGAGAGGACTAATGAAACTAGTAGATTGGAAAGGAAAGAAGAACATTACTGAAGAATCGGAGACTACTGATGATGATGAGAAGAATAATGATAAAGAAGAAGAAAAAGATGAAAGTGTACAAGATAGTGACAGACCTAGTGAGAAAGAAGATATTGAAGAAACAGAAGATGTGGTGGAACAAGTAGAGGATGATAACACAGGAATTAAAAAAGAAGAGACAGTATCATGATTATAAAAGATATATTGTAGTATTATTTTTAAAGAACATTATCATTCTGCATAATAATAATTATTATTATAGTCATAGTTATACCTAAGTTCAAATATTCTTCATTAAAGAATTTCAGGAGAAATATTAATAGTTATAACAGTTATCCCACATGCTTCAAAATGAGACTATGGCTGTCAAGAAGATGGAAAATTTTACTGCTCATTTTCATGATTATATTCCTTTTCACTTGGTCATTTATCTCTAAGAAACTCTTCCATCATGTTTCAAAATATCCTCAAACTAGCTATACTGCTACAAAGTGGTCACTAAAGACTGAAATTAGGAGAGGCAGTGATCTTCATTATCATTCACAATTTCACTCCATCACTGATCCTAAACCACTCACTAATCTTTGTCCTCATGTGTTTATTATTGGTTCAAGGAAAGGCGGTACCACCTCGCTCTATCAATATCTCTCGGCTCACCCTCACTTTAATGGGATTAGGTTAGACTGGGGTCCAGTGGCTGGGGAAACATGGTGGCTATCACAAGAATATGATGAAAATAAAGTATCAGAATACATACAACTCTTTCATCACGAGGAAGGTTTTATGACTGGAGAAGCAACAGTAGATTACCTTGTTAATTGTAAAGTACCGCGTCGTTTAAGAACCCTCTGTGGTCTTCATGCTAAGATTATCATGTTACTACGTGATCCAACCCATCGCTTTATATCGGATTACTACATGAGACTTCATATTAATACTAAACGTTATTATCCTGGATCAGACTTCAATACCAGTGCTAGTCTTAGTGAAACTATTGAAAGAGAATATAATAAGTTTATAACAAGAGCACACAGACAGTTTAATTCCACTAATAAGCATATTTTCTTTGCTGCAGACTGGAAGAAATTGAAGTGTCTATTTCGTGAAGCTCAAAACCTTTTTTATGAAGGACTATATTATGTTCACGTTCAAAACTGGTTAAGCAGCTACCCTCCTCAAAATATACTGATAGTTCCTAGTGGAGCATTGTTTAGTGATACTGTAGCAACTGTTGCTGGAGTGATGGAGTTTGTTGGACTGGAGAAGCTTAGTGTTAGCAAGATGGAAGACATCACAAGGTCGATTTATAACTATGGTAGTTATGATCGCTCCAGCATCAAGGAGAAAGATATAAAGAGACTAAATGAGCTTTATAGACCTTTTAACCAGCAGCTATTACATTTATTAAAATGGGAAAAGTTTTAAAATTGACAATGGTAATTGGTAATAATTAGCATCTTTGAGCTACCGCCCACGCACTCTAGCTAACGCCCACATAGACATAACCAAGTTTTCATTTCCGTTTTCTCTCCGTATATTCTAAAATCATGGGACCTGTGTTGTTCTTGCTGATTTTGCTCTCTCTCTTAAACAGCCTTTCTCTCTCCGCCCCGTATTCCTCCGACTGGGAAAGCTTCCATCAATACACTATAGACTATTCTAAACCTTATATCAACGACACAGACCATCTCATTCATCGTTTCAAAGTATTTCAGGTAAGCAGTAGTTTTCAATGAGCCACACCCAATGTCACGTGATCCACAGGAGAGTCTCCTCAGACACAAAAGACTGAATGAGTATGAGTCTCAAAATGGTGGACATGCTACGTATGGGGTTAATAAATTCTCTGATTTGACACCTGAAGAATTTGCAAGTAATAAAAACATGATTGCCACTATTGTTATTATTATTATTATTACTTAGATACTTATCTTTTGTATCGTCCATCTGCTCCTCCACAAAATGAGAAGATATCAACTAGTTTTATTGCCGAATCACCTTCAATTGTAGCAGATCCAGTTACATATGATTGGTGAGAAGAGAGAATGTTAATGTACATATAATAATGGTTAATAATGGCTAGGAGAGACAAGAACGTCCTTACTTCAATAAAGAACCAACAGAAGGTATTAATAAATATCATTTGTCTATTACTTTTATTTTTATTATTAGTGTGGAAGCTGCTGGTAAGTTAGTGGTAACTGATTCCCATACTTTCATGATTCCGTTCCCTATAACCTCATTCCTATAATTCCATTCCAAAGGGCATTCAGTGTAGTAGAAGTACTGGAGAGTAGACTGGCAATACAAACGGGTCAGTCCCCAGTATCACTGAGCGTGCAGGAGGTAATATCCTGTGAATATTATCCCGACCAGGAGCTTGATGGTTGTTCTGGAGGTGCTCTTTACTATGCTTTTAAAAGACTACATGTGAGATGAATGTCAACCTATTTCTTATTTATTTATTTATTTGTTTATTTATTTATTTTTTATTTATTTGTTTATTTATATATTAATTTGTTTATTTGTTTATTTAAGGATGAGGCTAGGGTGATAGTATCAGACAGTGTATATCCTTTTGCTAGCAGTGATGGGAACACTAAGACTTGCAGACAGAATTTGTTAGTTAAATTAGACATTACATTTCACCATCTTACTCTCTCTCTCTCTCTCTAGGCCACAGCAAGGTGTAGTGCTAAAGGAATTCAATTATACTTCTGAGTTTGTTAAAATTAGTAATTTATAAATATATGATTATCTTGTTTTAGTATTGATGAGAATTTAATGATACAATATGTATTAAGGAATGGTCCTACTTCTAATTCAGTCAATGCTGCAATGTGGCAGGATTATTCCAGTAAGGAGAAGGAGCCATAGTAACTGAATCATAATATTTTAAATACATTAATACCAGGTGGTATAATACAGCACCATTGTACTTCAACACCACTAGATCATGCTATCCAAGTGATTGGATATAATCTTGATAACAGTGAGAGAGAGAGAGGGTGAGAGTTGTGATATAGAGTATATTCTGCATAGATCCTATACCATATTGGATAGTTCGTAATACCTGGGGCTCAGACTGGGGTGAAGGAGGTTACGTGAGGCTCAAATTTGGTGACAATACCTGTGGTTAGTGTTTAAGAGGGTAAGGATGCTCATTATGTCTTTTAATAGGTTTAGCTGCTGAGGTGGTTACTGTGTGGAATGTCACGTCAGTGTGACAGTCATGTGACTCATAATTTTAAAACCATTTTGTAATGTTTTTTAATGCAAGCAATATTTTTTACAGCTAATAATAATAATTAGTCATTATTAGTAGGCGGGGTTTGTAGTTTATGGGTGTGGTCACATCCGTTTTTCAAGATGGCTGAAAATCCTGAAGAAAAGGCTCATAAAAAAGCAGCGAAAGATGCCATTTCACTCAACACGTCGGTCCTCTCTGATGCTCTAAAGAATGATCCTATCCTCAGGAGTGTTGTGCAGAAATGTGTCGAGAAAAGATATCTCACTACCGCAGAAATGGATACACTTTTTGATCCATACACTGGTCAGAGTTTAGCTCAACGTGCCAGCAACTTTGTATCTAAGATACAGTCTTTGGTTGGGATCCTCCCCGGGAAACTGGACGAGTTTGTATGCATCTTGCACGAGACTGGTAATCCTGTGGTCCAAGAAGCTGCTAGAAAAGTTGCTGAGAATTGTAAGTTGATTCTACTGTCTAATCAGTAATGGATTCTACTTAACTTGCATGATAGTCAAGCAGGAATAATGTTTAACACATGTTCTATTGTGATAACTATGTTGCGTATGAATTACAGTACCTGTTACATATAATGATCCCACTCTTATACTATATTATCATAGGTACCTTCATATTGCCTCAATATGAGGAACTGACGTCTGTAGGATCTCTTCCTGCTGGACCATTATCGCCACGCTCTGGTAAGCACACACTATGTAGCATGCATTCTTAGATACAGGGAAGGGAGAGGTTAGGAGATTAGATTTGATATAATTATAATGTAAACTTTATTTTTATTAGATTCAAACTTAAGCATCACTGATTTAAACACTGTACGATCTGCATTGAGAGATGGAAACTTTAAAAAAACCAAATGGATGGATTTAGGAGAAGAGTTGGGTCTGAGTGTCAATACACTGGACGTTATAGAAGCTGATCACAATGGTGCTGATAGGAGGCTTCGAGAGTGTTTAGTAAAATGGCTTGAAAGAGCAGACGAGGTTGATGACAAAGGAGGAGCAAAATGGAGTGTGCTAGTAACAGCACTTAATACACTGAAGCAAAAAGAAGCAGCAGATTACATCAGTAAGCAGTTTTATCATTATTATTATCATCATTATATTCTCTTCTCTCTAGAATCAAACTATCTCAAGAATTAAAGTGATGATGATGATGACATTAGAAATATAACTTTATGTACATGCCCTAGCTCAGACATGAACTTTTTGTATTACTTGTATTTTTATAATAATTATTAATTTTATAATGCTTCAGCACTTGACAACACGTGTTTGCAGTATACGGAGTAATGGTGTGGGTGTGGCTACTTTAATTTTTAACCCTTCAAAATTCAAAAATGTTCAGCTTATTAAAAGGACTCTGGGAGTATTTCTTTAGAAAAGACGAGTACTTTGTGGTTATACTAGGACTGGACAATGCTGGGAAAACAGTAAGAGAAAAAACTAGCAACACAAAATCTACAATAAATATAATAATTATTAATAATAATAATAATGATAGTTTTAATAAAAATAAATAGACATTTTTGGAGACTATAAAGAGAAGGTATATCAGTAACTATCATGGAATGCCACTGGAAAAAATAAGCACCACAGTAGGACTGAATGGTAACTCCAATAGTCCACTTTTGTAATGTAAAATTTATATTATGTTTAGCTTATTTTGTATGGGCTATCCAGTAAATTTTTTATTATTTTTTTAGTTGGACGTATTGACGTTGGAGTTCAGAGACTTGTACTGTGGGATTTAGGAGGTCAACAAGATCTTCAGACACTTTGGAACGAAGTACTAAAATGATTGATATACAGTCTTCATTGATACAGCCTCCATTTTGTTAGTATTATGCCGAGTGTCATGGAGTTGTCTACATGATTGATTCATGTGATCGACATGCTCTTCAGATATCGGCAGAAACGTTCAGTAAGCGACACACATACACAGTCAGTGACTATTCTGTAATTGTAAAAATGGAGAATTCTCTCCTTTTTATTTTTATTAAAATTTGACCAAATTTCCTGTACTATAGTACAGGGACTTAATTAGTCCAATTTTTAGTAACTTTAAAAATTCGTAAAAAATCCAATTTTGATCGGAATCAGCTCAAACTTTCTACACAACATAAGTACATGTATATGCATCAGAAAATGTAATAAAAATGGAGAATTCTCTCCTTTTCATTTTTGGTGAAATTTGGCCCATGACCCTGTACTATAGCACAGGGACTTTGGTCCGATTTTGGAGAAACTTTAAAAAATCCTAAAAAATCCAAATTTGATCGGAATCAGTTCAAACTTTCTATACAACATAAGTACATGTATATGCGTCAGAAAATATAATAAAAATGTAGAATTCTCTTCTTTTCATTTTTGGCAAAATTTGGCCCATGACCCTGTACTATAGTACAGGGACTTTGGTCCGATTTTGGAGAAACTTTAAAAAATCCTAAAAAATCCAAATTTGATCGGAATCAGTTCAAACTTTCTATGCAACATAAGTACATGTATATACATCAGAAAATGTAATAAAAATGTAGAATTCTCTTCTTTTCATTTTTGGCAAAATTTGGCCCATGACCCTGTACTATAGTACAGGGACTTTGGTCCGATTTTGGAGAAACTTTAAAAAATCCTAAAAAATCCAATTTTGATCAGAATCAGTTCAAACTTTCTACGCAACATAAGTACATGTATATGCATGAGAAAATGTAATGATGACTTCTTTTCTTAATAAAATATAATGTATATAATTTATATTAGACAGAGTGATACATCATGCTGATCTTGATGGAGCTCCATTACTGATACTAGCCAACAAGCAAGATAGAGAGGTCAGTTAAATTATTATTATTATTATTATCAGACATGGGGTCAAGCACTAGGTAATGTGCTTAAACACAAACACAAGCACTTAAATGTGTTAGGAGTACCAGCACAAGCACAATCTATAGCTTTAACATAAGTGCTTAAGTACAAGAACAAGCATTTTTCAGAGTGCTTAATTACATTAATATTAAGTACTAGATATTCAATAAGTGTAAAAATAAAGTAAAATTACAATTATAGTTAATTTACTATTGCATCTAATAAACACTAACTCTGTGAATTGTTCATAATAAATGAAAACAGGAGAGAGAGCTTTGGAGTGATACCACTAATGGTGATGCCATTACCATTCTTTAAACTAACACACGATCACACAATGTACTACTAAACTTGCACTACATGTACGTGTAGTGGTACATGTAGTGGTACATGTACATGTACCACTACATGTACATGTACATGTACATGTAGATGTACCATGTACATGTAGATGTACATGTACATGTACATGTACATGTACATGTACACTATTCGTGTGTAATTTTTGCTGTGCTTAAAAGCACTTTTGTAAATTTGTAAAAGTAATTAAGTACAAGTACAAAGCACATAGATTATATTGAAAAGGTACTTGCAAGCAGCATTAAGTACTTATAAAGCTGTGCTTATTTGTGCTTAAGTACAAGCACCAAGTGCTTGACCCCATGCCTGATTATTATTATTATTATTATTATTATTATTATTATTATTATTATTATTATTATTATTATTATTATTATTATTATTATTATAAAATAATATTATCTTATAAAACAGGATGCTCTTCCATTGACAGAAGTGGAGAGTGCTTTTGATACAAGTGTTGAATCTATCGGTAACAGAGACTGTCGCATACAGAGGGTCTCTGCTTTAAGAGGGTACGTTATTAGTAGGTGTGGCTTACATATTAACTCCGCCCCTTTAGTGAAGGGGTGTTTGAAGGAATTGAATGGTTAGCTCAGAGAGTGAAGGAAAAACCAAATAGACCGTTGAAACCAGTCAAGTCGTAATACCTATTTTATTGTCATTTTCTCTCATGTTCTTGATTTCATTTTAACATGGTAATGGTACAAAATTTTAATTGCTCACGAATGCAATTTTATTTGCTATTTTTGCATCACTAGCAAACCGATCGTTGGCTTACCTCATTAATTTGTTGTTGTTGAAAAGTTAGTTTTTATAGCTTTTTATAAAAGTTATTACAGACAGTTTATTTATTATTTATTCTCTGTAGTGTTGTTTATATTGTTTATATTGTTATTTACTTTATTGTTATTGTTATTGCTATTTTACGACATACACATCTTAATAATAAAATGATAATAATAATAGGATTAATAAAAAATTTACAAAAATTATACAACTATTAATAAGGTAGCATTATTTATAATTTCTGTGTGCATTTATAATGATATATTTAATATATAATTTCATTATTATTCA
>NW_003546717.1:36200-40780 GCF_000090795.2 Amphimedon queenslandica | reverse complement strand
GATTTTGGCTCATTTTTTTAAATGGCCGTAACTTGAAAAATTGAAGTTGGAATCGGCTTAAACTTTCTACACAGCATAAGTACATCAATATGTATCAGAAAATGTAATAAAAATTGGGGGTGATTCCGGAGCCATTTTCTGGAAAAAACCATGGGCTATAGTACAGGGATTTTTTCACATTTTGGCCCATTTTTTAAAATGGCCGTAACTTAAAAAATTGAAGTTGGAATCAGCTCAAACTTTCTATACAACATAAGTACATCAATATGTATCAGAAAATGTAATAAAAATTGGGGGTTATTTCGGAGCCATTTTTTGAAAAAACCATGGGCTATAGTACAGGGATTTTCTCAGATTTTGGCCGATTTTTCAAATGGCTGTAACTTTAAAAATTGAAGTCGGAATCAACTCAAACTTTCTACACAGCATAAGGACATTAATATGTATCAGAAAAATGTAATAAAAATTGGGTTGATTTCGGAGCCATTTTTTGGGAAAAACCATGGGCTATAGTACAGGGATTTTCTCAGATTTTGGCCGATTTTTTTTAATGGCCGTAACTTAAAAAATTGAAGTTGGAATCAGCTTAAACTTTCTATACAACATAAGTACATCAATATGTATCAGATAAAATTATAAAACTATTATGTCTTTTTTTTTAATTTCTATTACCTTACCATTTATCACCAGATGGTCTCCGATCATAGGTTTGATTGTATAAATCCATTTTCTTTTTATTTTTAACTCTGACGACAACACAAGCAATTATTATAATAATTAGCAATATCAGTGTAACTGTTAGGAACAGACCACCAGCTGTAGTGACACTAGCAATCAATAAAACATCTAAAAAATAAAAAAATAAAAAAATAAAATATTTAAAATAAAAAACAACAATTTCGCTGTCCTCCTCCCCCTCCAGCTGTCGGTTCAATGCTAGGATTACAATCAATCCCAATGTCATCGCTATGGGAACAGGAAGACTCCGCCCTATCGTCAACAATGACAGTGCAATTATCTTGAGTGGGCGGAGTACAGTTGATACTAATTGTCACAATATTATCAGTAGCAGCTGTGATATCAGGGACTAGTAATAAACGAGGAGCTACAAGAAATGATTAAATTAGATTAAAAAATTTTTATACCTGCCGTACTAAAAATATTCATTTTACGACAAATAATGTTTAATTTGTCAGCGTAATTACCACGCCTACATACACTAGCCCAGGACTGATCTATACAATACTCCAGCCTTCCCTTAGTTACCAGCTGTTGGGTTGTATTAGCAGGAGCAGCTGGAACTAGACGAAACTGACCATTAGTACAGGGCACTAGAAAGGAAATTCATCATTAATAATAATTATTATTACTATTATATATTATTATTATTCATTTATTTATTTTTATTGTTACTTTCTCTAAGACAGGCTACAGCTGCAAATCCACCATCGTCACAATTTGACCTCAATGTCCCTAATCTCCTCCTACCACACTCCAGCAATCTAGTCTCATTCCCAGTACACTGAACCTCATTCATCCACAACCGGTCGTTAAAATTCTCATATTCAGCGTCAATTCCTTTACCTCCTGTCCCTATAATTAGAGAAAGAAACAATATTGAACGGTGTTTTTATAATTAGAGGTATTATAGTTGTTATTGTTTTTCTTGCATTACCAGGTGGCAGATGTTGATTAATAAAGATTATAAATATGCAATATTTGGAACAGTGATAATTAGTTTGAAAAGTATAAACAATTTAAATCATTAGCAATTCACAATATGTACATACGTGCATATACCCTCTCTCTCTCCCCCCCTCTCTCTCCCACCTCTCTCCCCCCCTCTCTCTCTCTCCTCTCTCTTCTCCTCTTACATGTTAAAGAGAGTCCCAATTGCCTACAGATTACTTTAGCGTCGTTATTGTCCCAGCCCTCCGGACAAATATATCCCCAAAAGTTTCCGAAGCAAACACCAACTTTCTTGTATACTTTCTCCGAACTGTTGGAGGATGGTAACAAAATAACTTGACCATTTGAGCAGATGCCACTAGAATCACCTAATGACAATAAATACATTTCAATATCCTTATAAACATAATTCATACTCTCTCTCTCTCTCTCTCTCTCTCTCTCTCTCTCTCTCTCTCTCTCTCTCCCTCTCTCTCCCTCTCTCTCTCACTCTCTCTCTCTCTCTCTCTCCCTCTCTCATGGCTTACTGCTACAGACTATCCCTACATCTCCTCTACCAGGTATACATCTGCTTGTCATTAGTCTATTGCATTCACTGTATGCTGTCTCTTCTCCACTGCACCTGCTGTTAGTGTATAACGGAGTGGTACTACTAGTGCCAAAGAACAGGCCATGAACTGCATCTATACAGCACAGGAAGAGGAAGGAAGTACATGTACATCATGTATGGTAGACAATGGATAATGATATTCATTGGAATGTAATGGTGTGCCCCACGATAGCCTTTTACTTGGGGAGAGTATTTAAGCTAAAGGTGACTCTCTCAACAGTGCAAAATTGTTATTAGTCAGCCATTGCCTTTACTAAATTTTTGGGAGGGACATTAAAGTCCCTGTTACTTAATGATGATGATATTAATGTGCATATTACACTGTTATTATTATTAATTCATTATTATTACTGTTATTACATTAAAGTCCCTGTTATTTGAAGTATTGCAAAATTAATGTGCATATTAGTATGATTATTACCACTATTATCACTATCATTAATTATCATCATTATTAATTCATTATTAATTTATTATTATTATTATTATCCATTTATTATTAGTACTATTAATTTATCACTATTGTCATTATTATTATCATTATTATTATTATTATTATTATTATTATTATTATTATTATTATCATTATTATTACTACCACCATTATTATTATTATTATTATTATCATTATTATTATTATTATCATTATTATTATTATTATTACTTACATCCTGGTGTTTTCAGTCCCAATTCCCTACAGATCACAGTAGCTGCCTGATCACTGAACATAAAGTCACAGATATTGTGCAGCTGCCCATCCGATCCACAGATACCAATACGACCACTTGACGGGTTAGTACCGTTGAAGAGGAACAACCTCTCGCTCTTATCAATGCACCTGGTGTCAATGGGAGGGGCTGGAGAGAGAGAGAGAGAGGGAGGGAGAGAATAAAATGTAATTTTAAAACATCACAAACATGTTATTGAGAATAGCTGGGTGACAAAAATACTTAACTAAATACAAAACAAAATAATAATATATTTTAATAATAACAGTTCACATATATAATACACAATACTTTATTAATGCCATTACCTGATGTATCGTTAGTACATATTACCCCAGCATCATTAGAATGGGTACAGTTAGGAGTTGATCCTATTGGTAGTGGCCACAAGCAGTCAAGAAGACCAGGTGGGTCAAGATCACTGCCTAGGAGTGACGCTAGTGTAGTACAGTTGATCTCAGAACCCCAGATAGGACCAACACCAGCTGGAAACTGACCAGCAAGTGAGGGTACTATAAAGAAATATAAACACAGGTTATAAATATATATTATAATAATCATGGTACATAAAACTGTATGTACAATCTCACTTAGTATACTTTAATTGATTTAGAAATTAACACAATTAACATGTACTGTACATGCATAAACATATATACTGTACATGTATAATAGGACAATTGAAACATCATTACAACATCATTTGCTCTCTCTCTCTCTCTCTTTCTCACTCACTTCCTTTCTTATACCCCAGCTGGTTACAGACTTTATTAGCGGACTTATCATTCCATCCTTTATTACAAATGGTCCCCCATTGTCCTCCAATACACAACTCCACACGACCAGCTGCTCTTGTCCCGCCCATTAACCTAACGTCACCATTCTTACAGGAACCACCTTGAACTATATAATATCTCATGATAGTCACATGATTTGATGACTCTCTTTTACCTTGGCATATGATTCCAACTGATTCAATGGTGTCACAGTTTGTTGAACGAAACCCGTCGTTTAGGCAGCGACCAATGGTCGTGTCTATGTAGCTACGGCAACGCACGGTATCAAGATAGACTTGGAATTCATCTTGAATGAAGACAAACTTCTCACTTGAAACTGCAACTGAAAAAAGGAATTAAAAATATTTAAAAATAAAAATTAAATAAATAATTAAGTATTACTTCCATTATCAGGGCTATATCCCAGCTCAGTGCACAACACTTGAACTTCATTTATTGAGAATTCATCATCACAGACAGTACCATAACTACCATTGTAATAGATTAGCAGCAATCCTAAATTGCTGGCGGACAGGAAACTAAATAAAGCCGTATCTCCATTAACAGCTGCAGTAGCATCTGGATCTATGAAATAAATAAAATAAAAATATTATAATAAACACATAATTATAGTGTATAATAATTTCGCAAATAAACTGATTATTATTATACTATTATTATATTAAAGTCTTACTACTGCAGAGTACTCCACTGTATTGATGTTCAGGACAATAATTAATAGACTCAAGACTAGCACAATCAGTGATAATGCTAGCA
>NW_003546717.1:33742-35736 GCF_000090795.2 Amphimedon queenslandica | reverse complement strand
AGCACAAGATAGAGCCACAGCTTTGAAGTGTTATGCACTGTGTTAAGAGCTAGAGAGGTGTGGCTTAATATGCATAATAATGCTATCTATGATAATGGATTATGCCTTGATCATACATTTTATAGAGTAATGCAGTAATGCATGCTATCAAGAGTATAATGATGGTGATGCTATGGACTATGAATGACCCATAAAATTAAAAATTTAATATCATTATTTCACACAAAAATTAAGTGGCTCATATCATAAAATTAAGAATTTAATATCATTATTTCACACAAAAATTAAGTGGCTCATATCATAAAATTAAGAATTTAATATCATTATTTCACACAAAAATTAAGTGGCTCATATCATAAAATTAAGAATTTAATATCATTATTTCACACAAAAATTAAGTGGCTCATATCATAAAATTAAGAATTTAATATCATTATTTCACACAAAAATTAAGTGGCTCATATCATAAAATTAAGAATTTAATATCATTATTTCACACAAAAATTAAGTGGCTCATATCATAAAATTAAGAATTTAATATCATTATTTCACACAAAAATTAAGTGGCTCATATCATAAAATTAAAAATTTAATATCATTATTTCACACAAAAATTAAAATAGTGGCTCATATCATGCACAAATATAAATCAATTACCAGTATTAATAAACTGTATCTCCACCAATTTACCAGACGTCTTGGCAAGAATATCAGCAATATCTTTCAATTCCTTTTCGTCAGGTCTCCAGTCAAAGATGTAACTAACTGTTTCACATTTAACGGAAGGACTTGTATTGACAGCATCGAACTTCTCCTTCAAGCAAAGATCAACTGACAGTGAATGGCATGACTCTTCAAGTTCTTTCTTGTATTGTTCAATGTATCTTTCAGCTTCAGTGACTTCAAATTCTTCAACTACAGTTTCTAACAGTTCAATATCAGTCAATGAACACTCTCCTTCAATCACATGTACTACACTCGATATATCATTGCACTCAGCTAGCTTTGCCTTTACATTGGAATTGCATGAAATTATTAGCAATTTTATGTCCTCTATAACAGGAGGTTTCTTCAATATAGCTTTGTGTACTTTATACTGCATCCTTCCAAATGAAGCTCTTATTGAACTGAATTCTTGTGATATACTCATTGAAACAGGAATCTCAACTATATGTACATAATCGTAATTATATATAATAATAAATAATTATTACCTTTAACATGTTCATAAATAATAGGAAGATGCTTATCTACAATAAACAGACAAGACAAGGCAAAATAAAATCATTCATTATAGATTCCTCACCATAATCTCGCAGCAATGACTTTCCTAGCTGTACATTATCAGTGAACTTGCACAACACACTAGCAAATGTTTGTAGTAAACTATACTTGCTTTGAATAGCTTCTCTAATGGCAGCTAACAGGACTTCACGTTGATTAGGAACAGAGGGACTAGCTGATTCCACACTAGCCAATACTTGTCCTGTTATGACACCCTCTCTTTGAAGCAACCTAGCTAAACTGACAGGATCAGAGAGAGACTGAGAGAGGAGTGGATAGTAACTGTTATATAAACTAACAGCCAGAGCAGGTAGTAGTTCTATATAAACACAGTACAATACTAATAGTGATAGTATCAACTTACTTTCTTGATTTAACTTCTCAGCTACAGCAGTTTCATTCATAGATTTAAGAGCATCTGACAGTGAGTCAAAGGTAGCTCCTCCTCTACTGTCAACATTATCAGCTCTACGTAGCCATTGGGAGAGGCACTCTGTCATACAGCGAGATACATCACCATGGTGCTTCATTTCAATAGCATCCAGTGTATTCTTGCTTAGTCCTAGTCTCAGTCCAAGCTCATGCCAATTTGTATCTGGAAGACTACATCTCTTCAATAAATCAAGAAGATCAACCAGATCTATAATAATGCATAATAATAATTATTATTACACGTCTTTATCATGGTAAAGTAACTAATATGTGCATAT
>NW_003546717.1:27968-33086 GCF_000090795.2 Amphimedon queenslandica | reverse complement strand
TAAGGAGTTGTACACTCAATGATGATATTTTCTCTTGTAACATTGTTATTTCTTCATTTCCTATTGAAAACATACTTCATTACAATTGTACTCTTTATATTGTATGCATACTTGATTTGGCCTGTTCAGTCTGTTCAAACAACAACTTGTCCTTGGCAATCACTTCATCTTTTAACCTTAAAACTAAAAATAACTAATAATAATCACACTATTACCAATAAATTAAATACCATCTGCTTCTAATGACTCATCTTTCCTCTCAGTTAATGGTCCAACTAGTACTACAAAACATTAACACAATATATGATATAAGGTGAACATGCACTAACTTTCATTTTCTAGATAGCTTGCATTTTGTTTCTTCTGTAATTCAGCTTCATTCTCTTTTTCTAAATAGCAATAGATAATAAGTTTCACTGATGCAGTACGAGTATTAAAACAGGTACTAACTCTGCAATGACAATGCTTCTTGCAATGCTGCTATCTCTATTGAATGTACAATGTATGAAACAATAATAATATCAAATACATGTACATTGTACACATATACCTTCTTCCTGTTTAGACATTGTCTTCTCTTTGACTCTCACTATAATAACTGAAATAGTAATACTATTAAAAATAAAATATACCATCTGCTTCTAATGATGATATCTTATCCAAGTCTTTTTTACGTTTACACATTAGGTCTATAAAATACAGACATAAACACAATATAAGACAATAGCTGAACATTACCTTCAATTTCAGCATAGGAATTTTTTAGCTGTGTTCTGAAAGTCTGTAATTTAGTTTCATTCTCATTTTCTAAAAGTAATATATTATAATTAATAAGTTGTACCAACCAAGTACTTACTTTGTAATTGTAGCTCATTAATCTCCTTTTTACTAGCAGCTAATGACCTCTCAAGTTCTGCAAATTATAAATCATGTATATATACACATGTACACAATTTCATACCAGCATAATAGTCCTGTAATCTTTGAATAATTACTTCCAATTCTTCATTTGTGCCTGGTATATTTTGAATATTATAATAATTTTGTTTACATGTATAATATTTCTGGTACCATTATCGCCAGTTTCTTTATTATCTTCCTTGTCATTTAACTCTTTTTGGCCTAATATAATAATAATTTTACATGTATACATACAAATTATGATTAATTACTTTCTAATTCTAAAACTTGTGAATTTGTAGCCACTGATATTAATTCTATTATTTCTTCGTTCCCTCCCTGTATCGCTAACTCCAGTACTTTGTCTCC
The DNA here is from genome assembly GCF_000090795.2 of Amphimedon queenslandica. Lineage (NCBI taxonomy): Eukaryota > Metazoa > Porifera > Demospongiae > Haplosclerida > Niphatidae > Amphimedon > Amphimedon queenslandica. The sequence goes on along the minus strand of NW_003546717.1, from coordinate 31,817 downwards.
ATTACTATCTTCATAGTACGGATCAGCTCCCAATGACAGCAGCAGTGACACTTCAAATGTTTCATCTAACTTGACTGCTTCAATTAACGACTCATCAAAGTTAACGTTATCTTGTTTGTCAAGAAGAACGTCGTCATTTATTGAAAAGTAAAATACACCAACTCGGCACATTGATTCAGACTTTGACTCAACAGCACTGGTAATGTCAGCAATGGCAGAACGTGGTACCAAGTAAGTGACACATACTGATCCTGGAGTGATTTGAAGATGATTGAATATATCAGTTTGGTTAAAGTCATGTCTCAGCAATGACTCCAAGTCACTTATGGTCATCTCATCCCATCCTCCAGCTAGTTTAATGACAACTATGCAACTGGTATCTGATGGAATGATATTTACTCCGAATGTAATAGCAATAGCACCTTTAAGGTCTTTAAGTCGTTTTGAATACAGAAAATTGTTCAGCTTTTTAGCATATGCTTCCATTTCTCTTCGTAGGGCAGTACCAGAGTGATGCATTAGCCATCCAGTAATATACTCCTTACATGATAATTTCTTTAAATACTTATCAACGATAACTTTTATCAATGAGAAATTAAGGTAATTATATCGATCTTGAATTTGATTAAATAAGCTTTCAATAGTTTTAAGGTCATCAAGCTTCATATCTTTTACACCATTTTTCTTGATGAATTCGGCAACATCACTGGTTTCCAACGCTCTGTACTTAACTTTCTCTTCTAGATGTTTACAAATCTTGTCAATGAGATCTAAAAAACTATTTCTTAATTCGCTAAGTTCATTGTGAACATCAGACTCAATGGGAGGTGCATATATAACTCTGGATACATTACTTCTTTTTCTCAATCCAGATGACCCTGCAAGTGTAATTGAATAAATTACAAATCTAGCTGTCCGTTATACCTTCTGCTTCAATGTTTTCTATTTTGTAAGCTACGGCCCCAAACCCCACCTTTTTTACAGCAGCAGCCAATTTCTCCATTGAAGGTTTACCATACTTATCGAAATTATAGTTCCACCTCAACCAGTGAGTCAGACAGGCTCTTAGACATGCTTTGGCATTCAAAGGATTATTGGCATTAACTGTTCCAAGATCTGACTCACTGATGTGTAGCTTACCACCTAGCTCCATCCATTTGTGATCAGAGAATCCATTCCTTTCCAATTCACTAATAACATAATCTAGATTGTTAATACCTGTTAATAGAATTAATAACACACACACAATAAGTAATAGACTAATAAGTAACAAGAATACAAACCTAAGGTCTTGTTTAGTTGATGATTGATTTCTCCTCCAGTAGCCATACCACCTTTCACACCCCTGAATGCAAAGATTTAGATAGCACAATCCACAATGAATACCATCATATTTAAGGTCATAATGAATAAAATTATTAATAATCAAAAACAACAGGCAAAAGTATACTGAGAGAAGATATACACACTATTCTTTTATTTATAATAAATATATATATACATGTACAGTATATGTATAGCAATGTTAATGATACTGTATGGAGTAAGGATGCTTCTCCATTGATGAAACATGACGTAACATATCCTTCTTTGCAACTATACCTAACAGACGACTAGAAATATAAAATAAATAATATTAAAAATTAAAACTAGTACTAATAGTGCATGCATACATTTACATGCATACATTAAAGCTACATGACAATGTACATGTACATACATGCATAAATGTATTTGTTTGCTGCTTTTGCTTGCCATTGATACAAAAGCTTGTCACTGTCATAGACTCACAGTCCCATTTTTCCAAATGATGATTATTTACACACATGCATATTATGATTATATTATGATTTCATAAATTTTATTTTGTAACTACATTTTAAAATTTTAAAACAATAAACCCATTAATAGCTACAATATTATCAGCATTATAATTATCAGCATTAAAATAATTATGATTAAAAGAATTACACTTAATCTAGTTGTAATAGCAATTAGCAGGACTGCCTCTTGCTTAGGAACAGGAGTGACTTGTCTTGTTGCACTGACAGGATCAGAGAGAGACTGAACTAAACTACTACCATTAGTATTCAAATGAGTTCTGTATGTAACACACAGAGTCAATATTAATACAATTAGGAATTGATTTTTAATAAAAATACTAATAAAAATGGAGAAATCTCTCCTTTTCATTTTTGGCAAAATTTGGTCTGCGGCTCTGCACTAGACTATATAGTACAGGGCCTTTGGACCAATTTTTGAGTAACTTTTAAAATTTATAAAAAATCCAATTTTAATTAAAATCAGTTCAAACTTTCTACACAACATATGCATCAGGAAATGTAATAAGGACTTCTTTTTTGATGAAATATAATGTATATATTTTTTATTAGATAGAGTGATACATCATGCTGATCTTGATGGAGCTCCATTACTGATACTAGCCAACAAGCAAGATAGAGAGGTCAGTTAAATTATTATTATTATTATTATTATTATTATTATTATTATTATTATTATCTTATAAAACAGGATGCTCTGAAATTGACAGAAGTGGAGAGTGCTTTTGATACAAGTGTTGAATCAATAGGTAACAGAGACTGTCGTATACAGAGGGTCTCTGCTCTAAGAGGGTACGTTATTAGTAGGTGTGGCTTACATATTGACTCCGCCCCTTTAGTGAAGGCGTGTTTGAAGGGATCGAATGGTTAGCTCAGAGAGTAAAGGAAAAACCAAATAGACCTTTGAAACCAGTCAAGTCGTAATACTTATTTTAATGTCATTTTCTCTCATGTTCTTAATTTCATTATAACATGTAAAATTTGAATTGCTCACGAACGCAATTTTATTTGCTATTTTTGCATCACTAGCAAACCAATCATTGGCTGACCTCATTAATTTGTTGTTATTGGAAAGTTAGCTCTTATAACTTTTATAAAAGTTATTACAGACAGTTTATTTATTATTTATTCTTGGTAGTGTTGTTTATATTGTTAGCATTTTTATTTACTTTATTGTTATTGTTATTCCTATTTTACGACATACACATCTTAATAATAAAATGATAATAATAATAGGATTAATAAAAATTAAAAAAAATTATACAACTATTAATAAGGTAGCATTATTTATAATTTCTGTGTGCATTTATAAATGATATATTTAATATATAATTTCATTATTATTCAAACAACAGTGCTATGGCTAATAATGGCACTGGTTAATCCACTCATACCGTTGGATCAGTTGTGTACCGTTACCTCACTTGCGTATCCTTCAATTGTCTTATCAATGAAGACCAAGGTATTAGTGTTGTTCTAGTTCTTTTATACTAGAACTAAATAATTATTGTTCTGCTTAGTTCTAGTTCTAAAAACTAGAACTAGAACTAGAACTAAATTTTTTGTAGCTGAAATACTAGAACTAATACTAGAACTAAAATTATTTATTTGAAGTACTAGAATCCTGAAATATTAGAACTAATACTGGAACTACAATTATTGAACCTCCTTAGAACTAGAACTAATACTAGAATTGAAAATATTGGTTACAAACTACTACAATAAACAGGTGAACATGTTTTTAGGCAAAGCCTAGCTGTTACATTTTTTAATAAACTGTACCTGTGACATTTCGATCGTTTTATTGGCAGCAGTAAAACTTATTATTTTGTGTATATTGCATTTGATGTACATTTGAAACATAACTCAGCAATATAACAAAAAAGATTTTAGTTAAGAGCTACTACTAGTATTTAAATTACTCCAATTTTAGCATGACTTAACTGGAAAGTAAGTATTGGAGGCTATAGTTCTAAGCTAATACTAGAACAAAAATTACTATGATTTT
>NW_003546717.1:11932-26678 GCF_000090795.2 Amphimedon queenslandica | reverse complement strand
GCTTGTGAAGTGAAGTGGTGGCAAACTCTTCTCTGCATCTTGTGAAGTTATAGAGTAATGAAGTGTTTAATTTTTGCTGGTTGAGCTGCTCTGCAGTCACTGGAGAAAGAGTAGGAGAGAAAGTGACTCTAGCAGAGTGTGGTAGAGTAGCAGCATGCCCTCTCATTATGCTGGTAGGTGTAACAGCTTGCCTATACTGTTGCTGCTCCTCACTAGCTCTCATCATTAACGTGGTGGTAGCTGGCTCTCTATACCCATACATTCTAGGAGCAGTCTTGCTGTGGCTGTAACCACTGTCAAGATGACTGCAGCTTCCCATGTATGGCCTTTGTGGACTCATCTGTCCTCCTTCTTCACCAATGGAGCTGAGTCCTCCCATCATGCTAGTGTGCACAGTATGACTGCGTAATTTACCTCCAGTTATTCCTGGATTGTTAATGCGAATGAACTCATGATAGCCTGCACTGGTATTAGTGCTAGGAGACTGTGGCACTGGTGATGCTGCTAAAGGTAATTCCTTTAATTTCACGTCATCAGGTACTGGTGTTGTTGTTGTTGTTTTTGTTGCTTGTTCATTTTGTTGTTCGGCTTTCTCTGTATGAAACTGGCTCATGTTTACATAGTCATGTACAGCGTCAACACTTTCACTTTCACCCTCACCTAATCTGTCGCTTACAATATCACCAGCTCTCTCCCTCTCCTTTTCTTCTTCATGTAGTCTCTGAATCTCCACTTTTAATGTTTCATTTTCACCTATTTAAATTTGATTATCATAGTAATATTTATTTCTGATACCATCGTTTCCAAATTCTTTATCTTCTTCATCAGTTAACTCTTCTTGGCCTAATGTAATATTTTTACATGCACATACAAATTATGATTAATTACTTTCTAATTCTATAACTTGTGTATCTGCAGCTACTGATATTAATTTGATTATTTCTTCATTCCTTCCCTGTAATGCTAACTCCAGTACTTTGTCTCCATTATCATTTTCATAGTATGGATCAGCTCCCAATGACAGCAACAGTGACACTTCATAGACCTCACATAACTTCACTGCTTCAACTAATGACTTATCAAAGTTAAAATCATCTTTTTCATCAAGAAGAATCATGTCGTCATTTATTGAAAAATAAAATACACCAACTCGATGCATTGATTCAGACTTTGACTTGACAGCAGTGGTGATGTGAGCAATGGCAGAACATGGTACCAGATAACTGATACATACTGACCCATGTGTGATTTGAATGTGATTAAAAATGTCACTTTGGTTAAAGTAATGCCTTAGTAAAAACTCCAAATCACTTATCGTCTTCTCATCCCATCCTCCATTTAGCTTGATGACTACTTTACAAGCTGTATCAGAGGGAATAAAATTTTGCATGTATGCATTTCCAATAGCAAATTGTAGGTCTTTGAGACGTTTTGAATCCTTAAAATGACTCATCTTTTTGACGTATGCTTTCATTTCTCTTCGTAAAAATGTACCAGAGTGAGGCACAAATGGTAACCAATAAGTAATATACTCCATACATGATGATTTCTCAAAACATTCCTGAACAATAGCTTCTATCAATGAGCAATTAAGGTAAGAATAATGATCCAGAATGCGATTGAATAATCTGTCAATGGACACTTCATTTGTGAGACCACTAAGCTTTCGCTTTTCTTCTATGAATCTTGCAACATCAATGGTTTCCAGCTTTTGATGCTTAATTTTTTCTGCTAGATATGCACGGATTTTAGCAACAAGGGTTGCAAATGTAGATTCTAATTGGTGAAATTCTTCATAAACATTGGATTCAATGGTAGCTAGAATTATAGTCTTTTCATTCCTCCTTCTCAAACCAGACCATCCTGTAATGAAAAGTATAAATTATACACATACATGGCTATATGTTATAGAATCTACCTTCTGATTCAATAGCTTCAATGTTTCCCAAAATCTTATCAGCCACTGCTCTCAATCCCATCTCTTTTAAAGCAGTTGCCAATTTCTCCAGTGAAGGTTTACCATGAGTATCAACATCATAACTTTGGTGGAGCCAGATTTTTAAACATCCTCTAAGGCATCCTTTCACATCAAGAGGATTATCAGCTCTAACGGTATCAAGCTTTGGTGGATCAATCTGTAGCCTGAGCCCCAAGTCACTCCATCTACCCTCTGGAAAATCACTCCTTTCCAACGTACTAATGACTTTATTAAGATCTTTAATATCTGTTAACAGGAACTAGTAACACACACACACACGGCAAAGTAACAAAATACAAACCTAAAATCTTGCTTGGCTGACAATTCATTTCTCCTCGAGTGGCCATATCTTAAAGTGTGGGTAGTCAGGTAGTGACTGTTGGTATGTCAATGAATATCATTATAACAAAGGTTAGCAAATAAATATTATTAATCAAAAACAATAAGCAAATACACTGAGAGAAGATATACACACTATTCTTTTATTTATAATAAATATATATATACATGTACAGTATATGTATAGCAATGTTAATGATACTGTATGGAGTAAGGATTCTTCTCCATTGATGAAACATGACGTAACATATCCTTCTTTGTAACTATACCCAACAGACGACTAGAAATATAAAAAGAAGTATTAAAAATTAAAACTAGTACTAGTGTAGTGTTATATGTACATTATGTTAAAGCTGTAAAAGTACATGTACATGTATAAATGAATTAGGTTTTATTCATTACCCATTGCGTGATACAAAAGCTTGCCTGAGTCCCATCTTCCCAAATAACTCAACTACAGTTTTCATCGGAGTTTGATCTGATACTTGTATAGGGGCCTAAGAATAGGAGAAGATAGTAAGTAAATCACTTCTCCCCTTTTCTCCCTCCTCCTCCCCCTCTTACAGGGTCAATGGTTCCCCTAATGTTCACTGATGGTACGTCACTATCAACAACAGCTTCTTGGAGACGATGAGACTTATCTAAGAAGAACACCCTGGACTCCTCAGTGACGTCTTCATCTTTTCTAGCATCAATCAACTCTACAAAACAAATATTAATTTAAATTATTGATAATAAATTGATAATAATCATGTAACATATAATATTATTTTATTTTAATACCTAGTGATGTCATTATGTCTTTCCTTGTTAGAAATCCTTCTAGCAGCTGTGTCTCGTTACTCAATAGACACGGGTACCCAAAATAATTAGATTCTCTCACTAGCTTACGTAATGAACCTGAGACAAAAATAGACAAATAGAAGTCATAACAATTATTATTTTATTTTATCTATAGTACAATGATGTGGTCATTAGTACAACTCTCACTAGCTTATGTAAGATAAAGGTCATACATGTATTATGAGTGAGAACAATAACATAATGAATAATTATCATCATCATCATGAATAAAATATTCATAATGATGATGATGGGATTGTGGTGCCACACACACAAAGTGGCCCCACACATAATATGGGCGTGGCACATGAATACAATTAGCCTGCCCCCTAACACTCACTAATAGTGCAGGTGGATAGATCAATGGTTTCCAGTGGAGCGTCTCCTGGTTGAGGTTTCATGACGTCACATACGAGAGTATCATGAATAAAGTCCTCTTTACTGTCCAGGAATGGGAAACCGTTCAAATGAATATGACCATCATAACTGAACAGACACCATTAAGGAATAACTCATTATATGTGTGGGTGTGGGAAAATGAAAAATCACTTAAAAATTGCTAACCACCATTAATATAAATAATATTCTACATGTACATGTACATGTACATGTAATTTTCTCTTATTTTATTATTATTATTATATTAATAGATACATTCCGTCTTTAACAATGGCGTCTCCAACCCATTTACTGATCATCACAGCCACCATTATTGGTACTATGTAGCTCAGGCCTCCTGTCAACTCAAACATGATGACCACTAGAGATACTGTCATTCTAGTGACTCCACCCAGGGCAGCTGCTGCTCCTATCATGGCATACAGCCCAGGAGTGACACAGGCTTCATGAGGGGAACAGAATAATTTAAAGAACCAAGAATCCTTATATATACTGTAGGGGGAGGGGCAGTAATAATAATTAATAATAATAGTAATAGTAATGGTAATAATAAGTAAAAATTAAGTTTTCTTACAAAGCAATTTGTTCCATTCCTATTCCAATTACTCTTCCAACACACGCCCCCACAAACATTGAGGGGATGAATAAACCAGCTGGTACCTTTAAATTGAATTTTAAAATAAAATTTAAATTAAAATATTATAGAACCTTCATTCCGAATGTGAATATAGTGAGTATGGCCTTAGCAACCATCGCTAGGGAGAGGAGGAGCATTGCCTCATATACTTTAGAGGTGGCCTCATTGTCGTGATACTCATCCAACAGGTTGTAGGTATAGGAGCGATTGTATTCACTGGAAATGGGAAAAGACATGATGGTCTCTCTTTAAAAATTCATAAAAAATCCAAATTTGATTGGAATCAGCTCAAACTTTCTATGCAACATAAAAACATGTATATGTATCAGGAAATGTAATAAAAATGAAGAATTCTCTTCTTTTCATTTTTGGTGAAATTTGACCCATGACCCTGTACTATAGTACAGGGACTTTGGCCCGATTTTGGAGCAACTTTAAAAATTCATTAAAAAAATCCAAATTTAATTGGAATCAGCTCAAACTTTCTACGCAACATAAGAACATGTATATACATCAAAATAAGTTATAAAAATGGAGAATTATCTCCTCTCCATTTTTGGTGAAATTTGGCCCAAAGGAGACAACACTGTATGTACATGTACACATTAATCATAGTATCATACCACAGTAAGTCATTATTATCTTCAGGTCCACACTGAGAAAAAAGTTTCTTAATCACTTCACTAGCATTGTCCCTCGTGTATATATTTGGGTAAGAGATTATACCAGTTGCTACAGCAACAACAAGGACCTACAAATACATTTAAAAATGGCCGATGATCTAAAAACTACATGTAAGTACCTCAATTATCGGGAGAGGGAATTTCTTGAATTTATTTTTACGAATCTTCGACCAAACGAGATTACACTTGATAAAGAAAGCACCATATAGACCCTAGGAGAAGAAAGAGAGAGAGAGAGAGGGAGGGTAAATATAGTGAAGCTTTTAACTTTATTCTTTCTTACTCCTAATATTCCGAGAATTACAAAAGGGACAAACTCGAAAAGGTGCCAGGTGTGGTCATAGTTAATATAAAAGAGGGCAATCTTCCCTGAGAAGTAAGGATTCATCAGTTGGAGGGTGAAAGCAGCTGCTAGAGCAGCAAAAAAAGACCTCCACATCACTTTATGAGGGAAATAGTATGACACTTCCTCTAAACTGAAGAGGACTCCGCCCACTGGAGCACCAAAAGCTACAGATACACCAGCAGCAGCTGCTGCTGATAAAATCTCCCGTTTCTTTGCTTCGTTATTATAATACTTAGGAAATAACCTGTAAAATAAATAATTAATTAATTTTCTTATTAATTTAAGTCCCACCCACCTTGTGAATAGGTTACCACAGCAACAGGCGACATGTACTAGTGGCCCCTCCTTCCCAAGACTGAGCCCCGCCCCTACAGCTAGTACCATACCAGCAATCTTAACTATAAGAGTCCAAGCTCCTAAATACCCTCGAATCACGAAACCACTCAGTATAGTCTTAGCCTAAAAAATATACATATACATGTATGATAATAAAACAGTAATCTGTAATGCTATAAAATTTTGTGGATTTAGATTAAAATTTTTGTGGATTAGTTAGTCAAAAAAAGGTGTCAAGCATATAATTTTGATCAAATTTATAAAACTCAAATTTCTCTTACTTCTGGAATCCCTGATCCTGAAGCATAGGGAGCTAGTATGACGACAAACAAACCGGCCAAACCAGCAAATATGACGGAAAAAAGGACATAAATGAAATAATTAAAAGCATAACGGGCAGGGCCAGACGTGAAACTGAGAGTATCAGACCACTCCTGCCAGGCAGAGCAGCTCCCCTCCTCCGCATAAGATTGATTATTGAGCCAGCAGCACTGCTGGGCACCATAGTAACCACTGGAGGGACACATCCCCATTTTAAGATCACTGGTCCATATTGCAGCAACATCAATAACACCTGGAAAATATAATAATAATAATAATAATAATAATAATTATTATTATTATTACACAGCAGAAGAATAAACAAAATCCTACACTAAGACATACATTATTATTATTATTAAAATACAGTGAACATGCCCACATAGCAGCATTCCCCCTCCACAGAGTAATAGTAATAATAATAATAATAATAATATAATTATTATTAAATTTCCAACCTGCTAGTAATCCTGCAGCCACGCCCACCAGAAAGACTAGTATCCAGCCAGAGGCTGCATCAAGGTACTTATTAAAGAATGCCCCTATGCTGGTCCTCTTTCTATTCTCTATTAGTTTGTGTCGAAGGTGATCTTTGGTCTTATCTCGCAGCCAATCAATCGTATGGAAATCTTCGTAATATCTAAAATAAACAAACAAATAAATAAACAAATACATTGCTAGTAAACATGTATATAAGCTCTTAATTTACACATTTCTTTATCTTGTCTCATCTCTTATAGTAAACAGCATAATATTATGATATTAACATAAAAATCAAATTACAATCGCTCTATATATGGTAATAACTAATAATAGAATTCACAATGTCCACATTGACGTTACATAACAAATGAAAACGAATTGTACAACAAAACATGTCATACTAGCAATAGATGTACATGTACATTCCCATGTACATGTACAAGTATAAATACATTTATAAACCACGCCCAGTCCTAATTACCCAGGTACTTACTTTGGTACCATCCTATCGGCGACGATATCGTATTCAGAAACTGACGATATCCTCCCCCTCCTTCTCTGTGAGGGTTCTATTGTTTCTATGAGTTGATTGGGTAAGACCCGGTGACTTCTCTCTGTTACCCTCTCATCGTCTGTTGTCGCTACTGGAGACAATAAGGGATCATCAGAATCACTGTCATCTAGAGGGGGAGGGAGAGAGAGAGGGGGAACGTGTATATAATAATAGAAAATGAAAGTTGCACAATAATATCAGTATATGTAAGATATAGAGAAGGAATGGCGGGCTATAAGCATGCAGTATGAGGTATTTATACACTTGATGGACTGACCTGGAGTGTATTTTATGGATAAACGTGACATTTTAAAAGATTCTACAACTTTTCTTGTGCTTGAACCAGACACGCCCATCAGCAATTTCAACCTAAGCCACACCCACTACTAGATCTAGTTACTAGTTATAAATACAGCGGATTTAATAGTTATTAATTTTGCGCGTAAGAAATCTAATTCAAAATAATGGTAAAAATTAAATATTAAGTTCTAAACCACAGTTATCTTTAACTGCTTTCTTCCATTTCTTTTTTATCAAGTTCCCAGCATCAGATACTGGGCCTTCAACATTTGACAAAGCTTTAAAAAACTTTCCAGAATGTTCCTCAATATCTTCGATGTCCTCTTTTAAATTTATTCCGCTAAGAAAAGATCCAATCATCGCTTCATAAGTTGGGTTCTTCTGTACAGGTTTTCCTATGATATTAACTGCATTTAATTGTCTAGCAATTTCGTTCAGTGTCTCATCTGTTTCAGTGAAGATGCCATGAATTTTAACTTGATTCTCTCTGAGGACCTTGTCAAGCTCTTTCTTCACACGCTCAACAGCTGGACAAAAAAATTAAAATACATTTAAAAAAAGACAATTACTTTCTGCTGTCACTGTAACAGCTACCCCACCACCACCAGAACCAGTAGAAGCTCCTATAGTATACATAGTCGACCATTAAACCATTACACCAGTGTACGATGTAAATACCTTGAGTCGTACCATTTGTCTCTCCCAATATTTTAGAAGCTACGTGCTTCAATCCCATCTCTTTTATAGCAGCTGCCAATTTCTCCATTGAAGGTTTCCCATACTTATCGACCTCATAGTTCCACCTCAACCAGTGAGCTAGACAGGCTCTAAGACGTGCTTTGGCATTCAGAGGATTATCGGCTCCAACTGCATCAAGTTTGGGCTGACTAATGTGTAGTTTAAGACCTAGCTCAACCCATCTGTGCTCAGCAAATTCATACTTCTCCAAGGTACTGATAACATCACCAAGATCTGTAATACCTAAGTTATTGATCATAAACTAGATAGATTTAAAATGCTTTTAGATTTACTAACTTAACTCTGCAGCCATTTTTCTCTTGAAAGAGGAGGAAACAGTTGATGTGCATTCCACAGGTGTGGTATGATGACCACTGTAATCTGATAGTAGTTTCATTTAGATAGCAGCAACCATAAATGAATGCACTTCTATATTAAAATAAAAATAGTTATTAATTCTAGTTAAGTAACTATTAATCTACTGCCACACCCACTTTCTGCGCCGCCCCGCCATTTTTTCAGGAGTTCAGAACTTACAGCAGCAGCTGAAGGAAAGGTTGTAAGGTTTTTGGAAGCTCTTAGGCCATGCCTCGACAAAGAAAGCAACGAGGAGCTGGCTCTAGTGCTTTACCATTTAAAGAAATAACGGCCAAACTCGCTAACGAGGAGCTTATCAAGAGATTAAAAGTGGATGCCTGCATTTGGTGTAGATATTAATTTTATAGTAACTGTTTTACTCAGGATTGTTTGAATTATCTTGAAGATATCGATGAAGTGGTGGATGGGACGAACGATGAATTGATCACTCTCTCGCTGGACCTCCTTTCTCCCTCAATCCTCAATAAAACTGATGAAACACGTTCACTTGTGGCTCTAGTACTCGCTAACCTCTACAGACTGTTCTTACTTGATATTCCACACAACGAGAAGCAGAAGAAAGTATGTCACTCTTAATTTAATACAGTTGTAAATTTTTGTGCGATTACCCGTAAAATTTTGTGGATTGATATGCCTACATGTACATGTACATGTACTTAGAATCGATAATTTTTTACAAATAAATCCACAAATTGCAACTCTCCTCTCAATTTCAATAAACTGCAATGTAACCGTATTTATTACTTTTTAAAGCACATAATACATGTACATGTACTTGGTTTTCAATGTTAATCAATCAATTAATTAATTAATTAATTATTAATTAATGTCACTCTAATATTATTAATACACACTCTCTCTCTCCTCCCCCTCCCCTCCTCCTCCAGTCTGTATTCAGGTTGTTCATTTCTTCATTTGATTCTCTCAAGAAGTCCTCTGACTCACTTTACAAACAAACTTACTCTCTTTTAGAGGTGTGGCTTGTTACCATAACAACACACATGTATCCTCTTCTTTCTCAGATACTATCAGTACTGTCGTTATTCAACATGTGCTTGAAGTTTGACGATCAAGACATCCTCGTTGAGCTATTCAAGAAGATACAAGAAATAATCAGATACATGTACGTGTACATATAATGTGAATCTTAATTTTATTATTTCTTCCTTCTCTATAGTCCTGACCAGGCACATCAGGTGGAGCAGTTTCTGTTGAAAATTATGTTCTCTGTCTTACAAGAGGCTAGCCACTTATCAGATCAACTGCTGGATACAGTATTACTGCCTTTAATAGAACCACATAAAGTAAAGAAAAGAGAATTAATATATTTATTTATTTATTTATTATTGTTAAATTTGTTGTTGTTTATTATAGTCGGATGAGCCTTTGGTGTATTCGTTCATTTGTAAACTGATCCAGAAATCAAGTCAATATTTGGAACCGTTTCTACGACATGTAATAACGAATATATTTCATTATCATACTCATCTATATTATCTTCTCTCTCTCTCTCTCTCTCTCTCTCTCTCTCTCTCTCCCTCTCTCAGTTCTTCAATGGTATACTAGTGAATGGTGAGGAGTCTGACAGTGCAGTGGCTGATTCATTATATGAACTAATCCCTCAGTTATATTCCATTGATAATTATTTATTATTATTAATACTACCACAGCTGGAATGGAAACTGCAAGTATGCAATATCATGTACATTTTATTAAGTAACCCCCTCTCTCCCTCCCCCTCTCTCTTCTCTCCTAGTCAGTTGATGTTGAGGTGAGGTCAAAGGTCACTCAGTTGTTGGGTCCCATGTTCTCAGCCCCTGGGTCTAAACTATCCACTGAGAACAGTCAGCTCTTTCACTCCTACCTGGGAAGGTACTGCCTACTATAGCACATGTACTGTAAATGTATTGTACATCTTCTTTTAATTCTTTTGTGCAGGTGTCAGGATTTCAGTCCCAGCATTCGTTTGGAGGTTGTTAAAGAGTGTAAGTCACTGCTGCTAAACCATCCACACTTGAGGGATGAGCTCACAGGTTAGCCACACCCCTTAATTAATATTGGCCACACCCATCAATAATTACGCCCTTCATTAGAGAAACTATTGCCAAGAGTGGTGGATCAGGATGAGAAGGTTCGAATGGAAGTTGTCAAGTCGATTTTGGACGCAGCAACTGAAGATCTAACTTGCATTGATGAAAGGGTAATTAATATTCATTACTATTATTATTAATTATTATTATTATTAGTTGCTTGACTCGTTGCAGCACAGAATGAGAGATAAAAAGGTTAGAGACATCATGTGACTATCACATGATCATAATTATTCTAATTAGTGGCCGGTTAGAAAATATACGATGATGTCACTAGTTAAGTTATACAAAAACAATTTGAGGTAAAATATTATTAACTATAGTATTATTATTATTGTTGTTATTGTTGTTGTTGTTATTATTATTATTATTATTATTATTATTATTATTATTATTATTCAGTAATGAGAGATTACAGTGGATACCACGTAAACTACTACATTCCTTCCATCAACCGTTCCAAGACGACAAGTATTAATAAATATTAATTAATTAATTACCATAAGCTCCACCCCTCATTAATAGAATATGCATAACGAGGTGCTTGAATAGTTGTATTATACCAGCTGGTGCCGAGATTAATGAGAAGATTGATAGACTCCTCCATATTTGTTATACTAATGATGAGTCAGCTAATAGGTAAGAATAATAATAATAATAATAATAATAATAATAATAATAATAATAATAATAATAATAATAATAATAATATTCTATTCCTGTAGGAGCCTTATTGACATTCTGAATACTCAAAAAACGTAAACATTTTGTTATTTGTTTATTATTTTGTTGTTGTTTTTAGAATAAGAGAACACTTGCTTTCAATAGTCAGTGCAACAGACGAGGAGAATGAAATTAGTGTAATAATAATTAAATATTTATTTATTATTATTAATTAATTAATTATTAATAGGACGAAGAAAGGAAGAAAATAGTAGCAGTGAAATCAGCTGCGATTGCTGGTAAATAATGGCTGGTTGTCGCTTAACACTGGTTCTTATAATATTAGGATGTTTACCAGACCCCCTGAAGACTCAGGCCAGTCTAAGGGAGTTACCTAGTGATGAAGTATTGATGAAGAAACTAGCTGATAGTATTGATGTGACTAAAGATCATCAGAGCCTCACTAAAGCAAAGGTACATAGTTATAGGCCCTGCAATAGAAACTGTACTATGATACTCAACTGTATATACATGTACACGTGCATGTATATGAATCATTTGAACTTTTCATAATTTTAAATGGCTGTAACTTGAAAAATTGAAGTCGGAATCGGCTCAAACTTTCTACACAGCATAAGTACATCAATATGTATCAGAAAATCTAATAAAAATTGGGGGTGATTTTGGAGCCATTTTTTGAAAAAAACCATGGGCTATAGTACAGGGATTTTTTTAGATTTTGGCCAATTTCTTAAAATGGCCATAACTTGAAAAATTGAAGTCGGAATTGACTCAAACTTTCTACGTAGCATAATTACATCAATATGTATCAAAAAATGTAATAAAAATTGGTGGTGATTTTGGAGCCATTTTTTGGAAAAAACCATGGGCTATAGTACAGGGTATTTTTCAGATTTTGGCCCATTTCTTAAAATGGCCATAACTTGAAAAATTGAAGTCGGAATTGACTCAAACTTTCTACGTAGCATAATTACATCAATATGTATCAGAAAATGTAATAAAAATTGGGGGTGATTTTGGAGCCATTTTTTGGAAAAAACCATGGGCTATATAGTACAGGGTATTTTTCAGATTTTGGCCCATTTCTTAAAATGGCCATAACTCGAAAAATTGAAGTCGGAATCCGCTCAAACTTTCTACACAGCATAAGTACATCAATATGTATCAGAAAATGTATAAAAATGGGGGGTGATTTCAGAGCCATTTTTTGGAAAAAAAACCATGGGCTATAGTAGAGGGTATTTTTCAGATTTTGGCCCATTTTTCAAATGGCCGTAACTTGAAAAATTGAAGTCGGAATCGACTCAAACTTTCTACACAGCATAAGTACATCAATATGTATCAGAAAATGTAATAAAAATTGGGGGTAATTTTGGAGCCATTTTTTGGAAAAAACCATGGGCTATATGGTCGTAACTTTAAAAATTGAAGTTGGAATTGACTCCAACTTTCTACATAGCATAAGGACATCAATATGTATCAGAAAATGTAATAAAAATTGGGAGTGATTTCGGAGCCATTTTTTGGAAAAAACCATGGGCTATATGGTCGTAACTTTAAAAATTGAAGTTGGAATTGACTCCAACTTTCTACATAGCATAAGGACATCAATATGTATCAGAAAATGTAATAAAAATTGGGAGTGATTTCGGAGCCATTTTTTGGAAAAAAACCATGAGTTATAGTACAGGGATTTTTCCAGAAAATGGCTCATTTTAAAAATAGCTGTAATGAGCATTTTGTTAATACTTATCCTCCTCTATAGACTGAAGTATATTTACATGTATCTGATAACCAACCTCTTGTTGAACTCTTGAAGATGTTGCATGATGTTTCATCACCAGTCCTCATTAACAGAGACTGTGCAGTAGCTCTCTCTAACAGAATCTACAAGGAGATGAGTAATCCTTCATTACTGCAGTCTGAGGAGGATGAGTTAGAGGAGCAGGAGAAATGCAAGAAAGGACTACAATTATTGAAAGTATGTGGGTGTGGTTTAGTATTATTAGTGGGTGTGGTTAGGTGCTATCTGGTATTGAGAGGGCGTGGTTTCATGACGAAGAACTGTTGCAGAATGTAATGTCTTTATTAAGACATAAGGACAATGAAATAGGTTAGTAAATACATGTACATGTAGATGTGTTTTAATTTCTTCATTTTAGTACAAAATTCACTGCTAATTCTTCATAATATTGGTTCAGTTATTAATGACACTTTTACTAGCATATCAAGGTACCTGTATACAATATGTATATTATTTATTAACTCTTTTGTCACTCCATTTCTTAGTGTTCTCTCTCCGTTATTATTCCAGTTAGCTTGTAAAAGTTCACCCAAATCTGCCAAGTTAGCAGTACAATGTCTCATCTCTATTTATCCAAACAACAAGAGTAATTTCGAAAGGCTTTATGAGGTATCCACCCACTCATTTAATTAATTATTAATGTATTGTGTTATAGATGCTAGTAGATGGGTTGGATTTAGGATCAGTTCATCTCGAATCAGTGTTAAAATCACTGAGCGTGTTAGCGGAAAACAGACACCCCATCTTTGAGAAGCACAGGAATGACGTAATCGTGAGATTTGCAGTTAAAAAGATCCTTGAGCAGGTGGGTTCGGTCAGTAGGTGTGGTCTAATGCCATTATTAATAGGAGGTTGATGAAGATGAGATTGAAGAGGAGGAAAGTGAAGTTTTGAACTTATGGTCTCCCGACTCTGACCTATCAGTGGACACTAGACTAAGGGTAATCTATTAATAGTACCTTATTCTATTAATAATAGTAGTATTTTATTAATAGTATCAGTAATCTATTAATAGTAACAGTATTCTATTAATAATAGTAGTAGTATTCTATTAATAGTATCAGTAATCTATTAATAGTAACAGTATTCTATTTATAGTAACAGTGTTCTGTTAATAGTTACAGTGTTCTATTAATAGTAACAGTGTTCTATTAATAGTATCAGTAATCTATTAATAGTAACAGTATTCTATTTGTAGTAACAGTGTTCTGTTAATAGTAACAGTGTTCTGTTAATAGTAACAGTGTTTTATTAATAGTAAGAGTATTTTATTAATAGTAACAGTGTTCTATTAATAGTAAAAGTGTTCTATTAATAGTAACAGTGTTCTATTAATAGTTACAGTGTTCTATTAATAGTAACAGTGTTCTATTGATAGTTACAGTATTTTATTAATAGTAACAGTATTTTATTAATAGTGACAGTATTTTATTAATAGTAACAGTGTTCTATTAATAGTAAAAGTATTCTATTAATAGTAACAGTGTTCTATTAATAGTTACAGTGTTCTATTAATGGTAACAGTGTTCTATTAATAGTAACAGTGTTCTATTAATAGTAAAAGTGTTCTATTAATAGTAACAGTGTTCTATTAATAGTTACAGTGTTCTATTAATAGTAAAAGTGTTCTATTAATAGTAACAGTGTTCTATTAATAGTTACAGTGTTCTATTAATAGTAACAGTGTTCTATTGATAGTTACAGTATTTTATTAATAGTAACAGTATTTTATTAATAGTAACAGTGTTCTATTAATAGTTACATATTCTATTAATAGTACCTTATTCTATTAATAGATTGCTTCAATGAAGTTATTAGTGTCTTGGATTGTTGG
>NW_003546717.1:8333-10531 GCF_000090795.2 Amphimedon queenslandica | reverse complement strand
TGGCCTTTCGCACGATAAAATTTGTCGAACCAATAATGAGCACAATAATGATTGAAAACACTTGATAGCAATGTAGCGTTCTTTTCTCAATACGTTGTCTGATCCTGTAGTTCAGATTCAATATAAACCATGTAAGTATAGATGTTATGATCCATCCCATAGCTAGTGCACCTGTTGCTTGACCCATTGCTCCTACTATGTTGAAATTAATAGCAAAACAAATTATGTCCTCATCTATTTCCAGCCTCTCTATAGCAGTTAATTCAGCTATTGTGCCATTATAAAAACACTGTAAGTCAATGCTTGTGGCTGAAAATCGATTATTGTTGCCAGCATAAATTATTAAGATGTTGGTACAAAATGTTACTGTTACTTGATAAATTATCCACATCACTCCCCACAAGAACCCATAAATGTGACTGTTTTTTAATATAAATCCAAACACTACAGTATTGTCACCCTTCCTTTTAATATAAGGATATATGATTCTAACCAGCTTGTCAGGTCCAATAACACAGCAACCTACCAATCCTACTGTGACTCCTGAGATAATAGCAATGATGAGTGGTACAGTGAGAAAAATTGCAAAGTAATCCCCTACAGAATCCATCTTGTTTTGATGATAAACTTGTTGTTCCAATGTTAGCAATATTTATTGCTTTACTTACACATGTAATCAATTTCATAGAAAAATATCAGCAAAACATGAATAAATAATAATAGTAAACAATAGTAAAACAATGCTGCAAAAGTCATGGCAACCATTTTGAAGTGGAGTGATACCTACTTAGAAACACTACCATAATAGTGATGTTACTAATAATAATATAATGATAATAAACAAGGAAACTAATACAGGTTCATGGCTATGTGTTATGTACTTGAAGTTACATGTAGGTGGTAAAAATATTTTTTCTCTGACTTTATTATTGAACAATGATGCAATAGCTAATGATATTAATTAATTTCAATATAAATTCATAGGCTTTGTTGCGTTGTAATAATAAGAAATCAATTTACAAAACTCAACTGTAAATGTATGTGTTAACACACTTAATAATAACAGATGAGTTGGAGTGGAAGAGACAGTGAATATTAATAATGATGAAATTGATAAACACAATATGTATGTGAGCAAGATGTGTGTGCGATTATAGACTTATCGATTGGGATAGTCGAGAGAATTGAATGAGAGTCGGATGAGGGTCTGATAGGAGATCGAAAGGAGGTTGAGCGTTGAGAATTTGAAGATGATGAGTGTTCGAGAATTTAGACTAGCAGACTAGGACTAAGATTAAGACTAACTGAATTACAATTGGGTTCTTCCTTAAATAGTAGTGCATGTGGTTATTAAATTAAAGTTAAGTTATTAGTTGTAAATTATTATTGAAGTAAATTAACACTACAGCTTATTGTATGACTCATCAAACACTTCATTAAAACACTTATTATTCATTATGCCTAAATTTAAAATCTATTTCTTTTGATGTTCTTTATGAGTGACTGACTTAGCATTATGTCATTGAATGATGCAATAGTCAATGATATTTATCACTATTAATTCTATAATAGCAGAAATGCAATTTTAGTGATAAAGAAGCAAGCTTACAGAATGATAAACCACATACAATCTTATCTTAATTTACTTTGACAACATTTGCATAATCATAAAATTTACCTCAAATTAATAATTTTGAGTAATAAATCAAAAAATAAATAGTAAAGCAAATAAATAACAACACCAGTACAAGTAGGCTAGCTGTTTTTAGTTAATATCACTGGCATGTGATATACTGTAATGGTATGTCTTGTGTATTTTGTATTGTTAGCGGTGGATTGTGCTCTGATTCCGGCCCAAAATTTGTCTCTTCAATAGTACTATCATCATCTCCAATAGATCCATTAATAGTCCTCAGCTCCTCCTCCTCCCTGTCCTCATTATATTCCATTATATTGTTGTATGCTGTTTGTACTATATTCATTATTTCTTCTTCATCATCAATTTCAACTGCAGTTTCATAAGCTATCTGTCTCTTGCATTCTTGTTCAGCCATTTCTCTTAGTATCAATCGTTTCTTTCTCTTTAACTGAGTCCTCTCATAGCCTCTTCGTCTACTCATTTCTGCTATTTGTTGTATCTTCATTGTGTCTCTGCAATGTTCCTCTAGACTTTTGGGCTCTTTTCTAATGTCAGTATC
>NW_003546717.1:0-8278 GCF_000090795.2 Amphimedon queenslandica | reverse complement strand
GTAGCAGTTAATTCAGCTATTGTACCATTATTATCATAAAAACACTCTAACTCAATACTAGTAGCTGAAAATGGGTTGTTGTTGTTTTTATATTTTATTAAAATATTAGCATAAAATGTCCATATTACTGCACCAATAATCCAACATACTGCAAAGAAGAGTCCATAGATGTGACCCATTGTTAATATAAATCCAAAAGCTACAGTATTGTTACCACTCCTTCTGATATATGGGAACATTATCCTCACCACTTTATCTGGAGTAAGAATATAGCAACCAAACATTAGCACTATGACTGCTGTGATAGCATAAAGGATTAGTGATACAAGTAAGAACAATAGAAAATACATCATTTCAGAAGCCATCTTGTTTTGAGCAGTACAATAAACTTGTTGTGGTGCAATAATTAACGATATTTATTATTATAAAAAGTAAATTTCATAGGCCACTATGACTCAGCAAGACATAATAGCAAAATAATAGGGTAAAAAAAGCAAGGGAAACTAATGCAGCATTGAGTATATAATGTTGTCACTATTATGTACATGATATTAGGTAGTGGATTCTTCTTCTCTGTGACTCTCCATTATCTCATTAAAAGTTGTAATAACAATGTTCTCCACTTCTCTTTCATCTAAACCCGCAGCTGCTTCTCTAGCCAGTAGCCTGATGCACTTCATCTTTGCCATTTCTTTGATCATCGTGTGTTTCATTTCCATTGGTTGTCCTCTTTCTGCTTCCTCTATTTGTCTCAGTATTGTTCCTTTATACGAACTTTCTGGTTCCTTTCTAATTTTAGTATCTAATGTAAAAGCTGTGCTTATCATCATTAATATTAGGTTATATTTTGGTGTTATAATATAAAGGAGCAACTCTTTCTCATCATAAATAAGCCACTTGAAAGCCATGATAAATACCGGAGTTATGATTGCTGCACGAATAATAAAATTACCACGATTTAACCAACATTGATAACGTTGTAGGTTTATTTCACTGTTACCGGTATTACTATTTTTAATACGCTGTATGACCTTGTCATTCACATTCAGTACAATCCATGTAAGTATAGATGTGACGATCCATCCAAATGTTAGTGCTTGGGTTGTTTCATTCAATGCTCCTGGAAAATTATAATTAAATTCAAAGCAAATCTTTGCCTTTTTTTGATCAGCATAACAACCAAATGAAATGCTGGTGGCTTCATGTGGATTAGGTGTGTTAATCAACATGAGGAATATATTAGACGGAAATGTCCATATGGCCATACAAATGATCCCCATTATGAGTAGATAGAGCACATTTATATAATATTTTGACAATATAAAGCCAAACATGACGGTATTGTTACCCTTTCTTTTAGCATAAGGAAATATGAGCCTCACAAATTCATCTCGTTTTAGAGGTAGAGTACAGCACATTAATAATGTGATAGCAAAAGAGACTATTGGTATTAAAAGTAGAATCATCAAAAAGAAGCACATTGCCCACTCTGACATCACAGCCATCTTTATTGATACTCTCTTCTTCTCTGTGTATGCTAGAATGATTCAGCACTTAAGACGAACCTATATTCATTATATGTACATGTATTCACTAGCTGATGATGCAGCAATAGACTACACTCTTTAATGTACATTGTGTCTTGTAATTGTGAAATCAGTTATATTTTAAAATTACAAAATAACTAGTATTATTTACTCAAAATCAAAAATTAATTTAGCAATATTTGCATACCTTACCACAAAATAATAATATCAAGTACTGTTACATTAATAAATATCACTACATGTGAAGTTACATGTACATTGTTAAAGATTAAGAGTACAAGTACTTTGTGAATTATTGTTATTAATTAATAGTTATAGTTATACACTTGTCTCCTCATTCTCTTGTGGAGTGTGTACATCTACTGTTACAACAAGAGGTACCCCTTCTTGTTCAGTGGGTGGGTTTTCTTGTTCAATGGGCGTGTCTTCTTGTTCAGTAGGTGGGTTTTCTTGTTCAATGGGCGTGTCTTCTTGTTCAGTGGGTGTGTCTTGTTCGGTGGCTGTATTGTCTTGTTCAGTGGGTGTATCTTGTTCAGTTGATGGGTTTTCTTGTTCAGTGCGTGGGTTTTCTTGTTCAGTGGCCGTGGACGTGTGGTGATTTGGTAGAATATTTTTGTACTTGACTCCTGTTGTTATTTCAGCAAAAGCTATTATAGCAATCCCTTCCATTGTGTTCTCATTAAATTGTGATTCCATTTCTTCAGCTAATAATTCCATATATTTATGCTTTGCTATTTTTATGAGTGAGCTTTTAACTGCATCAGTTTTTTGTTTTTCTTTCTTTTTTTTCATTGTTTCTCTGCAATGTTCCTCAAGACTTTTAGACTCTTTTTTAATGTCAGTAGCTGTAACCAAGCATATACATAAAACTGCTGATAAAACTGCAAGTATTGTTGCATTTTCTATTTTTAAGATGTAATGGAGCCAATTGATATCGATATCATACATGTCAAAGTGTCCTATTACGATATAAACTGACCCAACAACAAGTATGAGTATAATACATATAATAATGATTAAGAACCATTTATAGCATATGAGCTTTATTTTGCTATTTTCGGCACGTTGTATGATTTTGTAATTCACTTTCAGTGCAATCCATGTGAGTATAGACGTTATGACCCATCCCAGTGCTAATGCTCCTGTTGCTTGACCTGCTGCTCCTGCTATGTTGAAATTAATAGCAAAACAAGTTATATCCTCATCTAGTTCCAGCCTCTCTATAGCAGTTAAGTTAGCTATTATTGTACCATTATTATAATAAAAACACTGTAACTCAATACTAGTAGCTGAAAATAGGTTGTTGTTTATATATATTATAAGGATATTAGCCCAAAATGTCCATGTTATATAAAAAATAATACCACACACTTCCAAGAAGAGTGCATAAATTTGCTGTCTTGTTAATATAAACCCAAATGCTACAGTATTGTTACCACTCCTTCTGATATATGGGAACATTATCCTCACCACTTTATCTTGAGTAAGAACACGACGACCAACAACTGCATATAGCACTATGACTGTTGGGATAACAGCAAGGATTGGTGGTATACATAGGAAAATTGTGGAATACATCATTTCAGAATCCATCTTGTTTTGAGCAGTACAATAAACTTGTTCTGATGCAATAATTAACGATATTTATTATTATAAAAAATAAAAAATTTCATAGGCCACTATGACTTAGCAAGACATTTATGAATAATAGCAAAATAATAGGGTAAACAAGCAAGGGAAACTAATAAACACAGCATTGAGTGTAAATAAAGTGTAAAGGTGCATGTACAATTACATGTATTAGCAATTTGTTTCATCTTCTTTATTGGTTAATGGTGCATTCTGCATTTCCACTATTTCGGTTTGTCCCTCTTTTTCTATATTGGTGTCAAGTACATGGGTCACTGCTTCGATAATTACGAGTATTATTGCATTTTCCAGTTGTAGGACCCATTCATGTGTATGATAGTAGAATCCAATCATTGCCTTTCGGACAAAAAAACTCGTCGAACCAATAAGTATGACGAAGACTAATAGAAAGATTTTGTAGCAACGAAGCATTTTTTTAAATTTTTTAATACGCTGTATAATCCAGTAGTTTACATGTAATACGACCCATGTAACTACAGACGTTACGACCCATCCCAATGCCAGTGCTCCTGTTGCTTGACCCATTGCTCCAGCAACGTTATTGTTAATAGCAAAACAAACTATGTCCTCATCAGGTTCCAACCTTTCTATTGCTGTTAATTCAGCTATTGTTCCATTGTCATAAAAACACTCCAACTCGATACTGGTGGCCGAAAACGGGTTTTTGTCGTTCTTATATATTATGAGAACATTATACCAGAATGTCCATATAACCTGGACCACAATTAAGAGAACTCCCCAGAAGAGTCCTCTAATGTGAGATTTTGCTAGTACGAAGCCAAAGACTACAGTTTTATTTTCGTGATTTCTCCTTATGTAAGGAAACATGATCCTTACCACTTTATCTGGTTTAATAACACCGCAGCCTACAACTAGCACTATGGCTCCTGAAATAGCAGCGAGGAGAAGTGGTATTCCAATGAACGTCATGAAGAATATCTTTATTGTTTCCATCTTTATAATATTTTTTCCTAAATCGATTTTGAGCTTTTTTAGCTACACGTATCAATTTTATAGCAACGTGTAGATCACACGTATCAAAGAAGTATAATTACTTAGCAACGTATCAACAAAACATTGAATAATAATGATAATAATAATAATAGCAAAGTAGCAAAAGTCATGAGCCTTTTTGAAGTGGAGTGAATCCTATTTAGCAATAATGGTACTGCGTAAATGCTAGTAATAATGCTAATAGCAGTAAGCAAGCAAGGAAGATTTAATATTATAATTAATAATATAATAGATTTAATATTATAATTATTGAAGATTTCTTATATGTGATGTTATGTACATGAAGTTACATGTAGGTGGTAAAATTTTTCTCTGGCTTCATTTGCATTGTCTCATATTGAATGATGCAATAGTTAATGATATTAATTAATTTTAATATAAATTCATAGGCTTATTCAGCATTATGTAATGCTGTATCACTCAGCAAACACACTCATTAAAGCACTTATTATTCATTATGGATAAATTTAAAATCTAGTTTCTTTTGATGTTCTTTATGAGTGACTGACTTAGCATTATGTCATTGAATGATGCAATAGTCAATGATATTTATTACTATTAATTTGTAATAGCAGAAATGCAATTTTAGTGACAAAGAAGCAAGCTTGCAGAATGATAAACCACATACAATTTTATCTTAATTTACTTTGACAACATTTGCATAATCATAAAATTCACCTCAAAGTAATAATTTTGAGTAAATAAATAGTGAAGCAAATAACTAAGTTAATAGAAAGTAACAAGTAAAGCAAATGTAAGACAATAATAATAATAATAGCACCAGTACAAGTATATAAGGTAGCCGTTTTAGTTAATATCACTGGCATGTGTGATATACTATAATGATATTTCTTGTGTATTTTGTATTGTTAGTAGTGGATTGTGCTCTGATTCTGGCCCAAAATTTGTTTCTTCAATAGTCTTATCATCATCTTCAATAGATCCATTAATAGTCCTCAGCTCCACCTCCTCCCTGTCTCCATTATATTCCATTATATTGTGATATGCTGTCAGTACAATGTTCATTATTTCTTCTTCATCATTAATATCAACTGCAGTTTCATAAGCTATCATTCTCTTGCATTCTTGTTCAGCCATTTCTCTTAGTATCAATCGTTTCCTTCTCTTTAACTGAGTCCTCTCATAGCCTCTTTGTCTACTCATTTCTGCTTTTTGTTGTGTCTTCATTGTTTTACTGCAACATTCCTCTAGACTTATGGGCTCTTTTCTAATGTCAGTATAAAGTGTATGTGACACTGCTTCAATGATTACAATTATTGTTCCGTTTTCTGGTCTAAAGACATAAAGGAGCCATTGTCTATTGTAATAGAGTGCTATTATGACCTTTGGCACGATAAAAAGTGTCAATGAAGTAGTAATCCAAATAATGATTAAAAACAGTTTATAGCAGTTGAACATTCTTTTACTTTTTTTAATACATTTTATGATAGTGTGACTCACATTTAGCGATACCCATGTAACTACAGATGTTATGACCCATCCCAGTGCCAGTGCACCTGTGGCTTGACCCATTGCTCCTGCTATGTTATAATTAATAGCAAAACAAGTTATGTCCTCATCTAGTTCCAGCCTTTCTATAGCAGTTAAGTTAGCTATTGTACCATTATCATAAAAACACTGGAACTCATGACTGGTGGCTGAAAATAGGTTGTTGCTGTTTTTATATGTTATTAAGATGTTGGTACAAAATGTCAATGTTACTTGATAAATTATGAAATTTACTCCCCATAAGAACGCGTGAATGTGACCTTTCCCTAATATATATCCAAACACTACAGTATTGTTACCATTCTTCCTGATATAAGGATATATGATTCTAACCAGCTTGTCAGGTGCAATAACCTTGCAACCTACCAATCCTACTGTGACTCCTGAGATAATAGCAATGATGGATGGTACAATAATGAAAATTACAAAATACTCCCCTACAGAATCCATCTTGTTTTGAGTAGTACGGTATAAACTTGTTGTAATAATTGACAGTATTTATTGTAATTAGTAAAATACAATCATAGCCACTGATAAGCACAATAAGTACTTACTTCAGCAATAATAGGGTAAACAAGTTAGCAAAGGAACTATATCAGCATTGAGTATTTTATTAGGTAATATATTTTATTTCTTTGAATGGTGCAATAAAATAGTATTTACTATACATAATAACTAATTTCATAATGACAAAAACACAATAATGAATAAAATTTATGATTAACCTGGTTAACAAAATAAAGATATGTTGGTAAAGAATTATGCATGTGGATACATTGCAAAGTAGCTTTTCAGTTTATTTTATGCAATGCAGATGTAGTGTATTATTCTCTTTATCACTGTGACTTTGCATTATCTCATTATTAAGTATATCCCTCGCATATTAAGTTGTTATCTTTATTTATTTAGTTACGTCAGATGTTTACTGATATCATTGAATTACGGAGGAAGCTCTTCAAACTGCCTAACTCTAATTATCCAGTTTCAATATTACCGGAATACTCAGTACCTTTTGTAATATACCTCCTGGCACACAATCCATCATTCAGTCGGATCAATCACAAATCACTTCTAACATGCAGAGAGTGAGTTATACATGTACATGTACATGTATATGTATGTTACATGTATGCAGGGTTCTGCCTAGAAAAAAATTAGAGGTGGTTGGAGACTAATATTGTTCCTTTTAAATTTATGTACACCATACTAGTAGACTACAATATCATGCTTTATGTATGGCTATTAGTATTAATTGGATGGTTGGTCTAAGTGATGAACTGGTTGGTTCATTTGTTGAGGTGGTTGTCCCGACCACCATAGGCCTATGGTGTATATGTATGTACATGTATACATGTATTTTATAGTGTCATTATTACTGTATAGCAGTAGCTTTGGGTTTTTGTTGTGGAATAGTTTTGTCAAAGTATTCTTTTTCTTGCAGTAAAATGTGGATGATTTTGTCAAGCGAAGCATCCTGACAAAATTGACAAAATTTGTCCCTGATGAAAAATTAGAACAATATTGTATTATCATTTGTTATTAATTCTTTCCCTTTTCTTTCTCTCTCTTTCAGTTGCCTATTGTTCTATATTGAGCCCCTAATATCTAAAGCTGACAATTACCTCTTCCTTGGTAAGATGTTTGAGCTGATCAAGCAGTACGTTGATGCACAATCTCCCGATGATCTTGAAATCAATAAGGTTTGATTAATGGGTGTGGTTTACTGTTACCATGGCAATCAATCATTTGTAGAATATATATGCAGTATGTGATTTAGCTTCAGCCATATTACATGAAAAGGTAAGCTACTACTATACTGTGACTAGCTGTAAAATGGCTCTGAAATCACCCCCAATTTTTATTAAATTTTCTGATACATATTGATGTACTTATGCTGTGTAGAAAGTTTGAGCTGATTCCGACTTCAATTTTTAAAGTTACAGCCATTTTAAGAAAAAATGCCAAAATTCTGAAAAATACCCAAGGCTATAGCCCATGGTTTTTTCCAAAAAATGGCTCCGAAATCACCCCTAATTTTTATTACATTTTCTGATACATATTGATGTCCTTATGCTGTGTAAAAAGTTTGAGTCGATTCTGACTTCAATTTTTCAAGTTACAGCCATTTTAAGAAAATGCCAAAATTCTACAAAATACCCAAGGCTATAGCGCATGGTTTTTTCTAAAAAATGGCTCCGAAATCACTCCAAATTTTTATTACATTTTCTGATACATATTGATGTACTTATGCTGTGTAGAAAGTTTGAGCTGATTCCGACTTCAATTTTTGAAGTTATGACTATTTTAAAAGTTATCGTAACTAATATAATTATTAGATTGTTACTATTAATAGGTTGATAAATCAACAGTTGGTAATTTTCCTGGTGAAGTGATGCTACCAACGATGCTATTTACCAGAAGAAATAAAGTAAATTATATTATTCTTAATGTCTCATTATTATTTTAATTACCAGGGGGCCCCCACTAACACTGCTAGGTACCTCCCTCCTGATTTCAATCCATTCCCTGGGAAGGTTAGTGGGCGGAGCTCGGAATAA
>NW_003546716.1:72876-75183 GCF_000090795.2 Amphimedon queenslandica | reverse complement strand
TCTGGCTGG
Organism: Amphimedon queenslandica; assembly: GCF_000090795.2. NCBI lineage: Eukaryota > Metazoa > Porifera > Demospongiae > Haplosclerida > Niphatidae > Amphimedon > Amphimedon queenslandica. The sequence continues at coordinate 75,174 of NW_003546716.1, read as the reverse complement.
CGAGACTAATGTATATTAGTTCCACAACCTCAATTGTAAATAATAGGTATAAGTTAATAATTTTGAGCATTTAATGCAAATTAATGATGCCTTAGGTTATGTGGAAAGTTAGCTAAATTTTTGAGTAGATAATCTGGTACAGTCAATGTCTGGGAGATGTTGAGATGTTTCTAAATATCCCCTTCACGGAGGATATTTGTGGGCCACGGAGATTGGATATTCTAAATTACATGCTGACATAGCAGCAGGAGGGTTTGGAGGTGTTGGTATTCCTGGTATCAAACTGTATGCACGAGCAAGGTTTGATCTTGTGGTCTGGAAAAAAACTTACACTGCACTTGATGCAATGTTCTCATATGTGAGAGACTTCCCAGACCGTAACTCTGTCAGCACTTTGACATACAAGCGTTACATTAAGATAGTTGGTTACACACTCTTAAATACTATGTATACAACTTCAAGGACATACAAGTTCACTTGCTCATGGCAAAAGACAGTTACTCTTTTCCGAGTAAAACTTAGGTTCTTTATTATTGTAGGTACTCTGAAGGTCACTCTCACCGGTCAAATATCTGGACAAATGAATTTCAATGCATTCATTGGACGTTTGGATAATGATTTTAATATGAAGGCATCAGCCAAGCTTGAGACAGGACCTACTCTAACTGTTAAAAGAGAGGCTTCTTTTGATACACTCTTGGTGAGTGAAAGAGTAAAAAGGAAGCTGGGATGTCAGAGATATTTTTATTTGATTTTCTTTTCCTAATAGTTCAAATAAAAATTAGGTATGGAAGTCTCAGGCTCCATAACTTATACCTTATATAAATCCAGAAGCATCAACTTCAGTCTGTGGCTCATCATCACAGGCTAATGCATGCTTTGAAGTATATAGTACAACTCAAGGAAATATCAATGTTTATGCATACTGGCAGTCTAGAAAAACCTCTTGTAAAGTGGTTTAAGTACAAGGTGATATTAACAGTAATAATTAATGACAAAATTATTTTCTTTTCTCTCTCTCTCTCTCATTCATTCACTCTTGTCACAACTATACAAACTTCTTGGGGAAGTAAGAAGAAATTTTGTAAACTATCACGTACTTCCAGCCTAGCAAATACAAGAAGAAAATTGTTTGGTCTGTGTTATGCTTGTAATTGTACTGGAAGCCACCCCCTCAATGTCCTTTGCAAGGGTAGCCGGTATGGAGCCTCATGATGTTCCTGTTCAACAAGAGTATCAAAAACACATTATTTTTTAAAGTTAACTTTTATCATTAAAAGTTTGTTTCAAAATTTGTACAGAAAGTCATTGAATATTGGAATAGTGTCAAAAAATTCCATTAGATCTGCTTCACAAAATTTTAGCACTTTTAGAAAGAAAGTGGCAAATAAGTGCCATATATTGGCATACCTATTGTGTGATTGTTCAAATTTGTACACTCAAAAATGTACAAATTTGTACTCTCTACATTAGAGTGTATAAATTTGTACACTTCAGAAGTGTGCAAATTTTTACAGTCAAATAATAAGTGTACAAATTTGTACAAAATTATATTACATAATTTCTTGCTTTTGAACACATGCAAGATTTGCTCACAAGTATATCAATTCATGAATTGAATGTGTTAAATTTTCATTAATGTTTGCCATTTTTAGACAGCTTTAGATAATAAAAGTTAAGATATACAAATACATATGTAGATTTAATATGTTCAAAATCATTGAAAGCTGATGTGATCATTTCTAATGGACTCCTCCAAAGTACAGCGAAATTATCATTATTATTAATATTATTATCAATATTATGTACTCTTGTTATTATTATTACTATTGTTTTTATTACCATCATCATCATTGATATTGTTCCCATTAAATAAAACAAGGAAATAGAATTTGGATTGGTGAAGTTAGGAAAAAATAACAGGGGGTATAAATAGTAATAAGAAAAATATGACAAATATTATTGTTTAATTTATTGCTATTAGTATTTCCTTGTTTTATTTTTTAGGAACAATAACAATGATAATGATGATGGTAATAAAAACAATGGTAATGATAATAATAATAAAAACAATGGTAATGATAATAATAATAATGATAATAATAATGAAATTATAATAATGATAATAACCCACACTTGGATGCTGATATCACTGTAGTGATGATACTAGAACAACTAGTTTATTGTTTATTGAAGCAGGAAATCCATTATGTTTGCATAAAACACTTCACATTACTTTATGTGAGCTTATTAGACTTACAATATGATAAAATAACAGGCACTGCTCACTATTTAAAG
>NW_003546716.1:65201-69198 GCF_000090795.2 Amphimedon queenslandica | reverse complement strand
TCGGTGTATGACCTGTATACATACTTATTATATCGTTTGCCTTCCCTCCCTCCATTGATCCAATCCTTCTTTCTCTAGTTATATAGTCTCAATTCATCATGTATGAGATTAGTAATGAAGAATGATGATGATGATGTTACTGATATTAGTGATGTAGGATGTACTTTAGACAAGATATTCAGAAAATCAACATACGAAGACAGACAAGTACTGACATAAATACTGTAATGGAATACCATATATATACCGTATAGCGGAAAATTTTCGTGGATTTCGCGTTTTTTTCAAAACCCACGAAAATAAAATCCGTGAAAATCGATTTTATACGGTTTAAGATGGCCGAATTGTAGAAAACCATGAAAATTAAAGCCACGAAATTGATTTTTGGACGGATCCACAAAAATTTTGGGCCACGAAAATTTTCCGCTATACGGTAGCTAGAAAATTTGGAGTGTTAAAATTTAGCAAACTGACTCTAAAAGAGGTTGGAGGTTAAAATTTTGGTGAAATTTTAACTCCATGCATGCTTCTATGGAACTTTATCATATTGGAGACTAAAAATTTGGAGATTGGACCTCACCAAAATTTTATTTCACCAAATTTACGGTATTTTGATGGGAGTTTTGTTTGTGATTTCTCAAAAATACCATTAGTTTTAAATATACATGTAGCTAGCTACATGTATGTATGTCTGTAAATGAAAGAAAATGACAAAATGGCTTATTTTATATTCAAAAATTTTCCATGTACATGTAAATGCTAATTGAATTCACCAATATTAATTCGCTACCAATATTTTACACTATAGCTATCATCAACCTATCATGATTTAGAATTATCTTCTCACTTTTATTTCTCTTCTCTTTATTCTCTTTACACACACTCACACACTGTTTCCTTTCAGTTAGTGTATGTATTGTCAAACCCTAAAGATTATAGAAAAGAATACTCAGATAGTTTGATGTACAAATATGTTGGTCTTCCTGTCAACTGGATACTACTGAACATTACACTACCTCCTGGACCTGAAGCCACACCCACTACAACTAATGAACCTGAAGGAGAAATAATAATGAAAATTATATCAATGGAAAATAAAGGAAAAGAAAGAAGTAATAGCTTGTACTATATTGCAATTTTGTGCTAACGCAAAATTTAATGTATAGGGCACTCTTTTTTTGTGGGCTATATATTTTATGAATTTGCAAATTATAGGGCCTCGAATAAAAGATTATAATTGCAAGGGGGTGTGTCAACATGTTACAGAGCTAGAGCATTTTAACGTAGGGCTGGGACAAATGTTGGAACATTTGAATGTTCGTTTTTAAGAAGAACATTGAGTGCTGCAGCAGGCATTCGAATGTACTAAGTAGGTGGATCAGTAGGTGTGGTATGTACCACACCTACTGACACACCTACTAGTCAATGACATACCATAACTTATTTGGTAATAAGATTTTTAATTTACATGCATAAATCATTAGACATTGAGCTATACACTCTATGTGTAGGGTCCTGTATTTGATTAAATTGATCTCAACAACAAACTAATTGATTAATAAGAATCTAATTCTATGGTGCAAACATTTAAACATTTGTTCATTTTGGTCAATAGAATGTTTGAATGCTAAAATTTACATTCGTCCCACCTCTATTTTAAAGTAAATAAAGATGGTGTTTTTGGAACGGTAGTGCATGTTGATGTTTTTTGGCTTTTTCCAAACTCTGCTGGTCCTCTGTCAAATCATGTACCTCAGAGAGCAATTGTGTCAGTTAAAGGGTGTGAGGGAGGTATGATTTGCAAAATTTACTTTTGCTAAAAAAGAATTTGAAATTAATAGCCCTTGAAAAAAGAGTGCCCTACAGTATGTGGAATTTAATATTGCTGGTGTAGGTATGAGCTCTTATACGATACACACATCAATACTTTGTGGAATTAAATTGTGCATTTTTGTAATAAACAGCAATAGCAAAATTAAATTTCAGCGAATATCTCTAGTTATGCAGTGTTTAATTAATCATTTATTATTTAATACAGAGATACAGGTACTAGTTGATAAGAGAATAACATTAACTCAATTTAAGGAGGAGCTAGTTCCACTGATTGGTGTACCACCTACTGGTTTTATAGTGTATGAAATCAGTGGTAATGAAGAATATGAAATGGAGGAACTGGATGAGGCATTAGAGTATTCTGGATCAAAGGTACATGTATGTGTGTTATTTTGATTAACTTCATAAATTGTTTATACTACTAGTTGATAGTCAGACTGGGTAGACCACTAAGAAAAGGAGAGAAAAGGATTAAATTATATTTGTTACAAGTTAACAATACAGAAGTATAAGAATATTTCATTATTATAATTTGTATTGATTTTTTTGTTTTTAGTTTTGTAAGTTTATGATGGAGTCTATTGTTGCTAAGAATACACCAGTGAGAGAATTTAAGAAACAAATTATTGAAGAAGCAAAAGTACAAGGAATTGACTGTGTCCTTGAATTAGACAAGTAAGTACATCATGTGACTATCAATCATGTGACTTATTGTGTAGAATATATTTTGCTGGGATTAAATTTTGCAATTTTTGCATTTTGCAAAAATTCACCAAGTTAAAATCCACAAAATAACGTGATGATTGTAGTAGGTGTCGTAATTGCTTTAGAATTGTGAAATTTTTATTTGCAAAATAATACAAAATGCAGCCAAACTGCAAAATTTTACACCCATAAACAATATGGTGTACATCATGTGATTATCATGTGACTTATTGTGTAGAATGAGATTACGTATTGAGAGGAGAGTGTATATTGGTACAATATATCCTGATGATGAGTTAATTGATACTAGTGATAAGGAATTATATGTGGAACCATTGACAGGTCAGTATATCTGCTGTATGTGTTAGTATTAATGTGTATAGTGTATTATTATAATTGTTATTAATGTGGGTGGATTTTCCTGAGTTCAATCTTCCTCTTTATTATAGTTGATCTTTACTTTTGTAACATATCTCAGTATATTTTCAGTATATTGTACTGTATGCATTTTATAGTAAGTTTAATCTTAGCTAGTGTATTATTTTGTTAGGACCAGAGAAGAAGTATAGAAGACAGATACAGGTGTATGTTATAAGATGGCGTCCATCACAATGTTCAGTTGATCCAATAGAAGAAATTATACTGGATAATACATATGATCCTAAGCATGTTATTGAAAAGGTATTATTTATAACAAGGAACATGTGTCAGTATCACATTATTATTGTTTTTATAGCTTTCAATGTTAAGTGGAGTTCCTGTTAAGTATATCTCTTATACACAGGTTAATCATTAAAACATTTTAAAGATACTCTCTCTCTCTCTGACTCTATTAGGGAAGACTATTTCCGGTTGAGATATCATGTCTTGATATTGAGAATAAGTTGAAATGGTATTCCATCACTTCAGACACGTACTCATCAGGACTATATGATGATGGACGTGTCATATATTACAAGTACTAATGAACACACACACATTATGTATACACACACACTTACATACACCTCTTACTGTTTATAATTATTTAGAGACAATAGAGAGACAATGAAAGAGTTAACAGATAAAGAGAGATCAGAAATACAAGAGGCAGAGGAAGCAAGGTCAGTAAACATTGATCATAAATGATCAAGCAATTACCTTTTATTATGTACAGAACCTAGTACATAGTTTGGTGGTTATGAATACTTATGATTCTAAATATTTGTTATCCACTATTATTACCGGTATATTATTAATTGTAGGTTGAAAAAAATTAGGGAATGCAAATTACGACATGGACACCTATGGTGAGATTGTTTAAGGACTTTGAGTAATAATTAAGTCTTTTGTCATGAGTTATTACTTTCTCTCACAATGTTGTAACTTAGAAAAGTATTATTAATACCAAAACTGAGTCAGAACTATAACTATTCAACTGACAAAAATCAAAGTGTAAGCACCTTAAGTACACAGACAA
>NW_003546716.1:62328-64604 GCF_000090795.2 Amphimedon queenslandica | reverse complement strand
CTAGCCCAATTAACCCTCAAAAATGCTTGAGAGAATTTGTTCAAAGTTGGAGCTACATATCACGATGAATATACTTAAAATTCTATAGATATACTTAGCACCAACTGGTCTATACCTACCAGGATTGTATATGTCTTCTTAAAGTAATTTGTTACCTAATAAGTTAGTGAATGTATCTGATCTGTAGCAATTCTTTAAAAATGAGCACAACCTCTCATCTAAAGGATATTTTTATCATATAATTAAAATCAGTATGTCAATCCTTACTCAGCAATAATCCTGGATTATCAAGTAACTGTGTCCTGATGCTCCATTTAGAAGCATTGAATGGATCAAACCCTCTTTAATATAAAATAACAGCATTGCATTAAGTAAACAACACTACACATCAACTTACGAATTAGTTTCATTGTCAGCGACTGTTAATTCAGTTGTAGTAGAGGCCAACAGCACAAAGATGAATCTCCCTTGGTTGGAGAGAGAGAGAGAGAGAGAGAGAGAGAGAGAGAGAGAGAGAGAGAGAGAGATGTAGAGAAGGATATCAATTATTAATATTTACTGTATAGGATCAGAACTTGCTCCTACTGGCAGACTAAGGAAACAATCACTCCCATCACCAGACGCTGGAATTAATAGTTAAATTGATTAATGATTATAATGAATGAGGTACTAACAGATTGGACCCACTGGCCAATCCTCCACATTCCAGTGTCTTAGACAATATGTTAGTCTAGCAGCAATATCAATATCAGGAGGATTAACATTCACACCATTCTATTAATAAAACCATTACATATTCTACATATTTATTGTAAATTACAAATAATAGTTAATAGAAGGGAGATAGAAATGTACCAGTTTTGATCGGAATAAGTTCAGTAGTCCTGAGAGGTGACTAAAGTGAGGTGGAATATGTCTCAAATGTATCATTTCAAAACATGTACGGAGACCACACCCCTCACACTGTCCGCTAAACATGTGACGCTAATTCTTCTGTATCTGAATGAATATAGGCAATGTACTGAAGGAAGGAATAGAGGACAAGAGAATGAGAAGAGAAGAGACAAGTATTGAAGAGAAGACATAAAATGGAGAGAAATTAAAATTAAAATGATAAGATTAATTATTATAACAGACCATCCAGTGTTAGCTACAGCCAGAGATATTGAACTGAGTAATAGTTTGGACTGAGCTTCACTTGATATTGCATGACTCTTCTCATCAGGAGATATCAATATAAACTGATCAACACCATACCTAATGATTGATTGTATTTTGAATGATAATTATGAACTACATGCAAATATTGTACAATATAGGCCAGGGTTTCCCACAAAGCATGCTAAGTGAGCTAAACAGCATGAGCTTCATGAGCTGACATATACAGTACATGGCATTTGGAGCAGCTTTAAATCAAAATTTGATCAAAATCAGCTCAAATTTTCTACACAGCATAAGAACATGTACATGTATATGCATCAGGAAAAATTATAAAAAGAGAACTCTCTCTTAGTCATTTTTGGCAAAAGTTGGCCAGCGACCCTGTACTATAGTATAAGGACTTTGGCCCAATATTTGAGCAAGTTTAAAAACTTATAAAAATCCAATTTTGATTGGAATTTTAAATTTTGTTAAATATACATGTAAATAGACACAAAATTATAAAAATATGTACAACAATCAGTGGATGTCCATAGTCAAAAATTATTCTTAGAAAATAATATAAAAGTTTTAAACCAAATTTCACCATCCTCAAATTATTAGAAATAATAATTACAAGTACTGGTACATGTACATGTATACGACTATACAATAATTATTACCATCTAGAGATATGATGATGAGCTCTTGGAGGGAAATCACTTGATGAATCCATCATATGTACCATAGCATCAGGCCAATCCTGATCTATAGCAAACCACACCCACTACCACCAATCACCTGATTGTTTGGGTATCAGTCGTTTCTTCTCCCCAGACACGTGGAGGCTAACAATGAAATTATGTCCAACATAAGAGAGTTTCTCTGACTTCCTATGCTGTGGCCAATAACCAGAATCTGCCTTTAAGAAGAGATACAGTGACTGAGAGACTCTTAATGTCTTACTGAATAAGTGGATGCAGTGAGGCCCCACTGTTGCAATATGTCTTCAATGGTGGAGACAAAACTAGAGAATGTTTGATAAATTATATAAAGGAGCTGATACTTACCTTTCCCACGGGGAGGCATTAGTAAAATCTGTTATCTCAATTAAAGAGTTCATCATCAGTTTCATC
>NW_003546716.1:51952-61306 GCF_000090795.2 Amphimedon queenslandica | reverse complement strand
TAATGTATTGTGTACAATAAGTACTAATGTATCACTAGGACAAACTATACTGGATGATATTAGTGAGTATGATGTCTTTTTTGTTAATTAAAATCTATTGATGCTGTTCAGTATATGCTAATCTGTTTGTTTATTATTGTGTTTAGGTAAGTATTTCCCTACTCCTGAAGTGAGTATAGTTCCTGAGACTTCTAAAGATTATTGTGTAGTTCCACAAGGTATTAAGTACCAATAAAATGATAATAAAATCATTAATATCTATAGATAATACAAGTACTGATCAAATCAAGTCAACACAATCTGGTATTAATAGATATACGGTCCAATAAAATTGCTTCATTATGTATTTTTAAATTTATAGACACATCTTCTGATGCAGCAGTTGCTAGTAATTCCTCTTCACAACCTTTATCACCTCAAGGTATATACTAATGGTGGGATTAATATTTGATTAATTTGAAGGATTCGAAGCTTTGAATGCTATTCGAATAGATTTTAGCTACAGTAGCTTCTTTGCACTTATGCGCATGCACAGTTCTAGGCCACGCTCACTAATTATTTACATGTGCTCACTATTTAATAATTGCTTGCTTGTTATGGCAGAGAGTGTTAACAGCGTTACTACTACTACTGTTTCTGCCCCGGCCTCTACTGAGTCTACAACCAGAAAAGGATCTGATGTTTGGAAATACTTTAAGAAAGTGAACGGAGAAGCCAAGGCCAAGTGTGACATTTGCCAGAATCTGTTGGCTTATAGAGGTGAAACGACAAATTTGAGAGATCACTTACATGTAGTTGCTAAACATCCCTTGTTTTACTCTCCAAGTAGCAACAACACTACAACCAAGACATCCGCCACTACAAAGAAGACATAGGGCACTCTCTCTTTCAAATCTAAGATGTGTTCTGAAGCAGAATCCAAAGCTATTACAGAGTGTATTCTTTACATGATCTGTGCTGATTTTCATTCCGTCAAGTTAGTAGAAAGTAGAAGTTTCAATATGCTAATGGCCCATCTTGTTCTGGGATACAAAATACCTTGTAGGAAGCACTTCAGTAGCCTGTTGCAGATGAAATACTCGACCTGTAAAGGATCTTTGCGTACCAAACTAGAAGAGCCAAGAAGCATCGCTTTGACAGCAGACATTTGGACAAGCAGAGCAGTGGAGGCATACATTACTGTAAGAGCTCACTTCTTTGATTCATCATGGCAGCTGAACGCCTATGTTCTGGAAACTTCTCCTTCCCCCAAGCGCCATACTGGGATAGAAATTGCTAAGCTGCAGGATATCATGGATGATTTCAACATTGGCTCTCGCATATCTGTCATTGTTCATGACCAAGCTGCAAATATGCTGTCTTCCTTAGATATCCTGGACTCTGATAGAGGCTGGAAGGGCCTTAACTGTGTAGCTCATTGCCTGCAACTTTGCTTAAAACCAGGCTTTGAGATAGCAGCAATTAGCTGACTAATGTCAGCAGCTAGAAAGTTCATTGGTCATTTCAACCATAACGCAGTTGCTACTGAAGTGTTGAAGAGGAAACAACAACAGATGAGTACAGATAGCAATTGCAAGTTTAAGAAGCTAATTAAAGACTGTTCAACTGGATGGAACTCTTCATTTCTGATGCTACAACGCCTAATTGAATTACGTTGGCCTATTACTGCTATGCTAGCTGATGATACAGTCACTAAAAGGAGCGACCGCTATACTTAGACCTGAAAGGTGAGCAGTGGGAGATTGCTTCAGAACTAGTCAAGGCCCTTAAACCATTTAATGTTGCTACAATGTTCTTTAGCTATGAAGAGAGTCCATCGATCTCATGCGTTCTTCCTGTACTACATAGTATCTTGCAGAGTTTAAGTGCAGTAGTTGATGAGCCATCTGTTATACACTGATAAGTTTAAGGAGGAAGTCAGTGGGGAAATTAAGAGAAGATGGAGTTTTGATGCCTTCACTTATGATAATATTTTGCTATTGAGCTCAATGCTTACTGATCGAGATATAAAGGAGAGCAACAAGGAAGAAGTCTTGGACAGAATGGAGTAGATTAAAGAGAAAGCAGAAGCAGAGAAAGAAGCAGGTAGTATAGAGATTGAAGATACAAGAGAAGAAGATCCAGAGGAAGATACACTTGAAGAAAATAGCAGTAAAAGAAAGAAACTAATAGCACTTGACTGCTTACTTGGATCCATCGTTACAGTCAGAGAAGAACTAAACAGCTATCTAGCAGAGATAGAACTGTCTCGAGAAACCTCACCAAGTATGTGGTGGAAAGATAATTCTAAAAGGTTTCCTTTATTAAGTCAAGCAGCTGGACTTTCTTCACATTCCAGCCACATCTACACCATCAGAACCCATTTTCTCTACTGCAGGGAATATGGTTACTCAGAAACGAAATTGTCTCAAACCAAAAAATGTAAATGCATTGATATTCTTAAATAAAAATTATGATTTGTTTTGAAATTAACCAATAATATAAACTGTGAAACTGCATAAGTAAACTATGAAATTTTAAATAACCACTTGTTACTTCCTGTCGAAGCTTCAAAGTATTCGAATATTTAGTGAAAGAAGGTTCGAACACACTAAATTTTACTTCATCCCACCATTAGTATGTACACGTATGTATGTACACCTTTTACATGTATGTACATGTACTACAGAAGTAATTAAAACTATCTTTTATAGTTAAAGTACATGTTCCTGTTCCAGAAGGCTTACTGGTGGATTTTACCTCAATGAGAATGTCTTACGGAAGGATGTTTTACAATGTTGGCAAGATTGTTAAACATAAACGCTGTTCACTGAAAGATATAAAAGAACTCCTGTCTTGTTGTAGCCCAGTTCTTAGTGAAAAAGTGAAGAAGTGCCGTGATATTTCTAGTCTCTTGCATTTAATTCAAAATGAGTGTTCACTGACTAATATTGCACTCCTTCATACTGTAGTGGATGAGATTAAGATCACTGAAGCAGATGAATACATTAAAGAATATAAAACAAAGTTAAAGGAATTCTGCAACTCACTCTCCATCAGTCTTTGTTTGAAAGAAAGATTTGTTTCCATTTCTCATCTTCAATGTGAAACGGTTACTTTTATCTTTGACTGGGAGCCTAAGGAACATGTACTGAAGGATATTAAGGATATACTGTCAAAAGTGTCCGGTAAACTACTAGTCATTAAGTATATAGAAACCTCCACTTCAATATCTGTCACTTGCTCCTTTCCTTTCTCTGATGTTGGGTTTACTGTATTGAGGATGATAGAGAATATTCATATACTAATGGGACAAGGATTAAAGAAACTGACTATTGGTAACTTAACATTATGGAGGAGACAAGATGTTAGACAAAAGGTACATAATATAACTAATTGATATTGTACAAGATGATTTATTGGCAAGAGTAATATTTGGCGAGTTTGCCTGTTGAAAGTTTATGACGAATTTTATATTGGTGATTTTGTGCCGTATGATGCCATTGAGCATGCTCAGTTTGAAACAAAAAGGTGGATTGATTTAATATTGGCGATTTCTTCATAGAACCACCAATATTAATTCCTTGCCGATACATCATCTTGTACGGTATTGTTTTATGAATATTCTTTTTGTATGCCATGTATAGGAACTAAAAGAAAATGATCAAGACTTATTGCATATAGAAGTTAGTTAAAATTTGCTTCGTATAAAAGTGCAATTTTAAATACTATTGTTAATAGGTTATTTCTTATATTATACTTGAAGAAGCTGAATATAAACTAAGAGATACTATCAGTAGCGAAGAGAAGGTATGTACCAAACTCTTTGATGTACATTTAATTTATTGATGCTTTTTGCTTGTACTTATAATAGGAAACAATTGAATTGAAACAAGAACTATCAATGATGAAAGTACTAGAGGTCAGATATTATTTATTGCACTATATGTCATCATAATTGTCAAGTGTGTTAATCGCAAAAATTCCTTGAACATTTACTTGTCAATACTTGATGGCAATTGATTGTCCTTACCCATATAGGCAGCAATATTTTTTCTCTACAATTCCATTCTCACATATAGCCTAGCTTGCTATACTATTTATTCATAGACTTTGCCTTGCTATGTGTTGATGTGTGTTTTCCCAAGAGTTGATAATCATCAACACTTGTTTTTTGTATCAAATACTTTAAGTACCACTTTACTGTGTACAATGTAGCTGAAATTATTTGATAGATTGGCAGTTGCAGTAAACATCTGCCAAAATAGAATCTGCCATTTTGTCTCATTCTGAGCATGCTTATGCAGTGTCACTTGGGTACTAAATTGCCAATATAAAATCTGCCAATTGCAAATTGTAAACAAATTGTCAAATTTAACTCTTAGCTGTAATATTTGCAGCTGTACTGTATGATAATAATTTATTTTGATTATTAGGAAGAATCATTGTCTGTTCAAAGTGATACTGAATCAATTAAAGAAGTTGAGGTATATCTCACTAGTTTGTATTAATTATAATAATTATTAATAGGAAGAACCACTTTATGAAGAGTTGATTGTATCGAGCTCTCAGTTTAATGAGATACAAAAAGAAAACAAAGAATTATCAGACAAATTATCAAAAATGAAAATTGAGTATTTGAGATCACTTTCTAGTAATACTGATTCAGGTTAGAGTAGTTTTATTAATTATATACTAGTTATAATGATTAATTAAAGCTGCTAGCAAAGTGAGAAGAGGAATGTCTTTTGAAATTGATGACTGCAAATTTCATCTTCAAGCAATGACAAGACCAGACTATCAGCCATTAGTAGATAATAAAAGAATAATAGAGAAATTACAAGAAAGAATAACATTAATGAATATGGAACTAATTACTGAAAGAGAACATAATGAAAAGATTATAAAAGATATTAAAGGTTTTATTGATGATGTGTGACATCATTTGATTATATAATAATTAATAGATTTAGTGGTTAAAGACAAAGAGACTAGTGATGAAGAGATTGAGTATGATGGTCTGAATGATGAAATGAAGGATCAAATATGTTCAGTAAGTGAAATCAGACAATGATATGCATGTAGGTACTCTTTTTAATTAGTTCAAATTATATTGTGATCATCCTTTTGCTGATGAATTTTTGGAGTCAATACTTAAAGTACACAAAGATGAACTACTACCCACAGCACTGGATAAAGCTTATGAGGTTTATTATTTTTAGTTGATTTCTAGTTATTCTTTCATTTTTTTCATTTCTATTATTTTGCTCATTTCTTTATCAGTTAATGGAATTAGCTCCTCATATTCCTATTGAGAGATGTCGTTTAGTTAAATATGATTATGATAATGATTTGATGGAACAGTCCTTTGACCTTGATGAGGTATAATTAAGGTTTGTGTATCCTGTTGTTATTGTTATTTTTTGGTTTCAGCATCAAACTATTGGACAGATTGTGGGTGGGGCTAGACGTTATTATCCTTTTGACTTATTCATAGAAACTCGTAAAGAAAATGAAATTTTTGATAAATACCATGATGGAGGTGAGTGTGGTTGGTTATAATGACAATGCCTCTAATTACATGTGTTAATGGTGTAGCTATTTATCTAAAGATATCAGTGATTCATCTGTCAATTGGTAAAGTAGGACCAGCTGAACTAGTGAGAGTTGAAGAAGGCTGGACTGTTGGAGAATTTAAACACCGTATAGGAGAAGTAATGATATAAAATGTATTGTTATCATTTATATTTTTTCTGTGAATGATGTTTATAATAATGATATTTATTGGGATGCCTTAAATTGAAAATTAAGTTTTTCAGGCCGCCATTGTGGAGGTATTGTTGGACTGTTTTCAATGGAACTCAATACACTTTCTGCTGTTTTGTAAGAAAAGCAAGCAGTTATAGCCTCAAGAGTGGAAAATTGCAACCTTTATATTTCTTTTCATAGCTCTGCAACTGTTTGGAGCCACTGGAATGAAGTGGAGAAGTAGAATTGACAGTTTTTAGCCTGTTAGTCCATTGTAGCAAATGATAGTATACCTCCACATTGGCGGGCTGAAAAAATTTCAAATTTATGGTATCCCAATGAATAACAAAATTAATTGGAAACGTCATTTACAGGAAAGATATGAATCAGTATTGTTTGCCTTCCCTCCCTCCATTGATCTAATCCTTCTTTCTCTAGTTATTTTATATCAATTCATCATGTATGAGACTAGTAGTGAAGAATTATGATGATTTTACTGATATTAGTGATGTAGGATGTACTTTAGACAAGATATTCAGAAAATCAACTTACAAAGACAGACAAGTACTAACATACTAACATTAATACTGTAATGGAATATTTTGATGAGAGTTTTGTTTGTAATTTCTCCAAGAAATACCATTAGTTCTTTTATACAGCTAACCCATGTGTATATGCAAATGAAACAAAAGTTACAAAATGGCTTGTTTTATATTGAAAATTTTTCATGTACATTGTAAATACTAATTAAATCCACCAATATTAATTTGCTACTAATATTTATACTATAGCTATCATTAACCTATCATGATTTAGAATTATTTTCTCACTTTTTTATTTTTACTCCTTTTTCTTCTTTTTATTGTCTTTACACACACACTGTATTCTTTCAGTTAGTGTATGTATCATCAGATCCTGAAGATTATAAAAAAGAATACAAAGATAGTTTGATGTACAGATATGTTGGTCTTCCTGTCAGCTTAATACTACTGAACATTACACTACCTCCTGGACCTGAAACTACTCCCTCTACAACTAATGTAACTGGAGGAGAAATAATAGTGAAAATTATACCAATGGAAAATAAAGGAAAAGAAAGAAGTAAATTAATATTGACTTGCAATTTTGTGCTAACAAGCAAAATTTAATGTATAGGGCACTCTTTTTTTGAGGGCTATATATTTTGGGAATTCGCAAATATTGCGGCATTGAATAATTGCAAGGGGGTGTGTCAATTGCTACAGGACCTAGGACATTTTGGTCAACGGAATGTTTGAATGCTAAAACTTTACATTTGTCCCACCTCTATTTTAAAGTAAAAATAGTGTTTTTGGAATAGTAGAGTTGATGTTTTTTGGGCTTTTTCCGAACTCTGCTGGTCCTCTGTCAAATCATGTACCTCAGAGAGCAATTGTGTCAGTTAAAGGGTGTGAGGGAGGTATGATTTGCAAAATTTACTTTCACTAAAAAAAGGAGCTTGAAGTATATAGCCCTTGAAAAAAGAGTGCCCTACAGTATGTGGAATTGAATTTTGCTGGTGTAAGTGTGAGCTCTTTGTAATAAACAGCAATCCAAAATTAAATTTCAGCAAATATTTCTAGCTATACAGTGTTTAATTAATCATTTATTATTCAATACAGAGATACAGGCACAAGTTGATAAGAAAATAACATTAGCTCAATTGAAGGAGGAGCTAGTTCCACTGATTGGTGTACCATCTACTGGTTTTATAGTGTATGAGATCAGGGATAATAAAGAATATGAAATGGAGGAACTGGATCGGACATTAGAGTATTGTGGATCAAAGGTACATGTATGCAAGAGTAGATAATAATTAGAGGAGAGTGTCCTACTGTGCCTATACCGCCTGCTTCATCATGGCGTAGAATTGAAGAGTCACATTCCGGTTATTTTCAGTATTTTTGAGTAGTTATTCGAAAATAAACTAGCAATAACTACTCAAACTCAATGAAAATACGGAAATAACCTGAATGTGACTTTTCAATTCTATGCCATGATGAAGCAGACCCTATTGCCAGGGGACACTCTCCTCTAATTATTATCTACTCTTGATGTACCGTATAGCGGGTTTTTTTTTGAGGATAACAAATTTCGCGAATTTCGTGGATTTTTTCATGATTCGCGAAATTAAATTCCTTGAAAATCAATTTAATACGGTACAAGATGGCAGATTAATGGAAATTCGCGAAAATTAATTCCGCAAACTTCCGGATATGGGTCATTCGCGGAATTTATTATCCTTGAAAAAACCCGCTATACGGTATGTGTGTTATTTTGATTAACTTTATAATTGTTTATACCACTAGTTGATAGTAAGACTGGGTAGAGCAGCAGGAAGAGGAGAGTACAGAATTAAATTATATTTATTACAAGTTAAAAATACAGAAGTATAAGAATATTTCATTATTATAATTTGTATTGATTTTTTATTGTTAGTTTTGTAAGTATATGATGTACACTATTTATGCTGAGGGTACACCAGTGAGAGAATTTAAGAAACAAATTATTGAAGAAGCAAAAGTACAAGGAATTGACTGTGTCCTTGAATTAGACAAGTAAATACCATACATGTATATGCCATCTGTTTTGCAGGGATTAAATTTTTGCAATTTTTGCATTTTGCAAAAAAAATTGCAAAGTTAAAATCCACAAAATAGCGTGATAGAGCTGTTGCACAGAAGTAATCAACGGGGGGGGGTGCAGCTATGAGTGTCTGCCATGTTGGATGGCAAGAATGTATTTGGTGAAATGGGGAGAATGGAGAAAAAATCTGAATAAATTCTGCAGTTGACATTACAGGCTAATACAAGCTAGGAGATGAAGGTATTGAGTGAAGAACTCTCTATAATTTTCTACAGCCAAGTATAACATCTCCTTTTTGGAAAATTCCAGCTTGTTTCTATATCTCCATTTGTTCCATGTGCATTCTTGCCACCCAACTTGGCGGACAGTCGTAGCCACACCTCCCCGTTGATTACTTCCATACAACAGCTCTATAATTGTAGTAGGTGTCGTAATTGCATTAAAATTGTGAAATTTTATTTTTGCAAATAGAAAAATGTAGCCTAATCGTAAAATTTTACACCCATATGGTACATCATGTGACTTATTATTTAGAATGAGATTACGTAACAAGAGAGAAGTGTTCCCTGGTTCAGTATATTTTGATGTTGAGTGGATTTATACTAGTACTAGTATGGAAATGTATGTGGAACCATTGACAGGTCAGTATATCTGCTGTATGTGTTAGTATTAATGTGTATAGTGTATTATTATAATTGTTATTAATGTGGGTGGATATTCCTGAGTTCAGTCTTTGTCTTTATCATAGTTGTCCTTTTGTTATAAAAACTGTCTTTAATCTTTACTTTTGCAACATATCTCAATTATATTTTTAGTATATTGTACTGTACGTACTAGATGCATTTTATAGTAAGTTTAATGTTAGTGTATTATTTTGTTAGGACCAGAGAAGAAGTATGAAGCACAAATACAGGTGTATGTTATAAGATGGCGTCCATCACAATGTTCAGTTGATCCAATAGAAGAAATTATACTGGATAAAATTGATCCTAAACATGTTATTGGAAAGGTATTATTTTAAAA
>NW_003546716.1:48182-51644 GCF_000090795.2 Amphimedon queenslandica | reverse complement strand
AAAGTGTTTGTAAATTGGTTACTATTGGTTAAGTGGAGTATGTATAGCCAAATGAATGAGGTACATGTTGCTGCGATGTTTTAATTCCCATTGTAGCCCTCCATTAACTTTTAAGAATGCTCCCTTGACACCAGATCATGGATTGGTCCAGCCAAGACCATTACAACTGTACTGGTATTATGCATATGGATAAGGAAGTCAACCAACTAAACAAAAATCAGAAAAAAATACATACAATTTTGACTATAAGACAATATAATTAAAGGTAATAATGTAATACTGCATAGCCAGAAAATTTGGCGAACAATTACGTTTGTGTAAATTGGTGGATTACTTGCTTCCAGAGCCTGGTCCATCTGCAATGCATCAGCTTGATTATTAGTCTATCATTAATCAACTCTGAAAGCTCTTCATTTACCTTCATACTTTTGTGTGTACTAATTAGTGATAAATAAATTGACTGATATCACATCTAAATTTAGTATAATACCTACTCTGGCTTGGTCTGCTCAGTCAGCTACCACTGAGTTTTAATAGTCTGGGAAAGTCCCTCACCAGCTCCAATTAAATTAATATTCACATATTACATGTATCTATGATTACAACAAGGCATAAATTACACATTACAGTCAATTTACATGACTACTGTACCTTAAGATAAGTTAAGAAGAAGGAAAACTGAAGTGAAAGCCATACAATGAATGATTCTAATTAACGTCCTACTGTACTGATCTGAGCATGCTCAGAAGACAGCGTGCTATTAAAAATGGCGTCTACCAGTGAGTCCATGACTGCTTGGGCCAGAGAACACGATTTTTCCTTGATTTTGCTCACCTGTATTTGATGAGTGACTGCACTTCTTACACTACAGTGCAAGAGAATTGTGTAAAAATCATTCTCCTGTGATTGATATCCTAGGAGGAGTTTTGACTGACAGAAAGAAGAAGCAGAAACCTGAACGGAATACGCACGCGTGCATCAGTGCATTCATGCACCCCGTAAAACCGTACTTATCACTATTTTCAGCTCCTTTTGCTGGTTCCCAAGTCTTCTAAAGGTAATGAAAAGCTCATCTAGGCTCTCAAATAAGAAATAAAGTTAGATTATCCCAGAGAAATGACGTCAAATGAGCAAGAATAGCTCAATTCGGGCAGCCATTTTGACCAACTCAACCCTACTAACCAAGCTCTACCGCTTGGCAATAATAAGGAACATGTGTTAGTATCACATTATTATTCTTTTTACAGCTTTCAGAGTTAAGTGGAGTTCCTGTTGAGTATATCTCTTTTTCAAAAGTTAATCATTAAAACATTTTTAAAAAATACTCTCTCTCTGACTCTATTATAGGGAGGATCATTCCCGGTTGAGATATCATGTCTTGATATTGAGAAAATTAAGCTAAAATGGTATTCCATCAATTCATCCAAATACTCATTAGGATTATTTGGTGATGGACATGTCATATATTACAAGTACTAATGAACACACACACACACACTTATATACACCTTTTATATACTGTTTATAATTATTTAGAGACAATAGAGAGACAATGAAAGAGTTAACAGATAAAGAGAGATCAGAAATACAAGAGGCAGAGGAAGCAAGGTCAGTAAACCTCATGTTTCATCATGTAGATATAATGAAATACCTCACTTATACTCATTGATTATTATTTTAGGATAAAGAAGATTAGGAAATGCAAATGGTATTAAGACAGAGGCTGAAATGGATGGATGATTAGGCAGCAGTTTTAGTTTTAACTAAAACAATACAATACTGCTATACTGTAATACACACATAAGATAATCACAGAGAGAAAGATCCTTTATTAATCAACAATACTATTAGTCAGTCATATACACAGTTTCATAAAGTGTCCTTTCTATAAGTATACAATTGAAGCAATAGATACATTGCACAGTCTGAGTTGGTCCCATACCCAGTGTGGGCTGTGATTGAGTTTAAGTAACTGTTCTCTGTTAGTCCTTAATGTAACAAGAAATCAAGTCTCTATCTAGAAATAAAAACACACACATAATAATTATTATTAAAGGGATCTCCCTGTGCATATAATATCTTACCTCCAGGTGATATTTTGGCATTGTCATCAAACATCTATAGGAAAAAACTATAATTAATATTCACTATAATAATGCATTCCAGTATTAAAGACATTAGTAATAAAATTCTATAGAAATCACTCAAGGAATATACATGTACTGATGTTTCAGTAATAGTTTACTTTATCAGAAGGTAATGAATTAGATGTTTCGATGCCATTACTATATAGAAGCAAAACTTTTAACTACAGCTGGCATCAGTGATTGTGTCTAGCTGCTTATTGATATCTGTTTTGGTTTGCTACTAGCAGCATCCATTTTTACCGGCTTCACTTGAGACTGATGAGTGGTTCCAGATGATAAGCCTGGATTAAAATTAACAATATCAAATTTTAATTTTAACATCAGACACAGGGTGATAGGGTGTCAAGGTCTCAGGCCAAATTTTGCTAAAATTGAAAAAAGAAAAATCTCCATTTAAATACTTTTCCTGATATATACATGTACTTATGTTGTGTAGAAAGTTTGAGCTGATTCTGATCAAAATTAGATTTTTTATAATGACTAATTTTCAACTGGGCTATACTATGGATTCAGTTTATAGCAAAAATATAATAATAACTCGTGCTAAGAACAATGATAAACAAAATGAAAGATAAGAATAATATAATGCTTTACTTGTAGTTTCTGATGTAAGAGACAACAAGACAGTCAGGATGACTCTTCCCTAAACTGAGACAGTTCATGTACATAATGTAAACTGATAGTTAATTATAGTTACCTTGGTAATGCTATACCATTCTCCCACCTGTAGCATAGTTCCTGTATCACTTCATACCAAATATGAGCCATTGCTTTAAGACCTAGAGACACAGAATACAATATGACCTTTGATAGTGTGTGTACATATGTAGTGGAACGTGCATGTACATGAATATTGAATGTACATTGTGTATGTCACAGTAAGTTTATACATACCATAATCATTATGAATGTTACAGAAAGCTTTGGCTAGACGCATTGTGAGACTATTAGGAGGAGCTGACTTTAATTCACGAGTGAGAGAATCCTTAAGATAAATAATGATAACATGATTATTGTGTAATAAAAAGATAAGACAAACTTCAGTTGATTTTTCATGGCCAGAGAGACTGCTACCAGGAACAGAATCAGGAAACAAACACTAAAAACAGAAACAACAGAAGGAAGGAGACAAAAACTAAGAGAGGAATAAACTATAACTCCAAACCTCAAGTATTTCATCTCTTTCTGAACCAGTAATTGGCTCAAATTTAGATCCAAACTCTAACTTCTTACTAGTTGAGTACATAACAGAGGAGAGTGTACTCAGACTACTCGGACTAGTCAGTTTAGTAAGAGCATGAGAGAAATCACTGCT
>NW_003546716.1:42344-45266 GCF_000090795.2 Amphimedon queenslandica | reverse complement strand
GTCAGCTAGTCCCTCTATTCCTAATCAACGTGAGGCTCTATTAACTGCTGTCAAAGAAGCTGTTCAAACTGATCCCAACAGTTTACATACATTTGCTAATGTATTGTGTACAATAAGTACTAATGTATCACTAGGACAAAGTATACTGGATGATATTAGTGAGTAATCACTGGTCACTTTAATTATATTCATAATTCATAGTTTCCGTGGGTGGGTTAGTTATTGCGAAGCCCACTGATGTGACATTTGATGTGTCGTAATTGAAACTACATGTACATTCACATGTATGCTGTTCAGTATATCCTATGCTAATGACAATTGTTTATATATTACCTATGTGTTTAGGTGAGTTTTTTTCTACTCCTGAAGTGGCTATGGTTCCTGAGACTATTAAAGATGATCGTAATGCAGTTTCTCCAAGTAATTATAACTATTAATAGATGATATGCATTCATCAATATTTATAGATAATGCAAGTACTGATGAAACCAAGATACCAACTAATCCACAATCTGGTACATTTGTACATGTTTGTCATTATACATGAGATTGTACTTTTAATTTACAGACACATCTTCTGATGCAAAAGCTGCCTCTTCCCAATCCCAAGCTTTATCACCTCAAGGTATATAAAACAATTTACAATGCATGTACTACTGAAGTAATAATATCTTTTTTAGTTAAAATACATGTTCCTGTTCCTAAAAACTTACTGACAAACTTTAGCTCAATGAGAATGTCTTATGGAAGGATGTTTTACAATGTTGGCAAGATTATTAAGCGAAAATCTCCTCCTTTAGAAGAAATAAAAGAATTTCTGTCTTGTTGTGGCACTATTCTTAGATGAAAAGCAGAGCAATGTACTAATATTTCTAGTCTGTTGCATCTTATTCAAAATGAGTGTTCACTGACTGATATTGAACTTCTTCATAGTGTAGTGGAAGAAATGGAGATTACTGAAGCTACAAGATACATTGAGGCATATAGAACAGATTTAGAGGAATTCTGTAATTTACTCTCCATCAGTCTTTGTTTAAAGGAAAGATTTGCTTCGATTTCTCATCTTCAATGTGAAACAGTTACTTTTATCTTTGATTGGGAGCCTGAGGAACATGTACTGAAGGATATTAAGGATATACTATCAAAAGTATCTGGTAAACTACTGGTCATTGAGTATATAGAAACCTCCACTTCAATATGTGTCACTTGCTCCTTTCCTTTCTCTGATGTTGGGTTTACTGTATTGAGGATGATAGAGAATATTCATATACTAATGGGACAAGGATTAAAGAAACTGATTATTGGTAACTTAACATTATGGAGAAGACAAGATGTTAGACAAAAGGTACATACATGTACATGCACTAATAGTTGATTATACTTTGTACAGGAACTAAAAGAAAAGAATCAAGATTCATTACAACATACAGATGTCAGTGTACATTTTAAAATCATAATTATGCCCATGCAATTTAAGACATAATTGTTTTTGCTTAAAGTTTTTGTGTATGTATTTTTAGGTTGTTTCTTATATTATACTTAAAGAAACTGAATATGAACTAAAGGATGCTATCAGTAGCAAAGAAAAGGTATGCAATACATATGCCTGACATTTGGATGTAATTAATTGATATACTTATAATAGGAAACAATTAAACTAAACCAAAAACTATCAATCATGAGAGTACTGGAGGTTAGCTATTATCGCACAATGCATTGTACTATAAAGTACTAAACTTAGTCAGAGTTTGAATTTCATTGCATATGTTTACTAACAATTCCATTCTGTATCCTCAAGTTTCATATAAATATACATGTATGGCCTAGCTTGCTGTACTATACATATACCACATCTAACACAATAACACATAACACATAATAACAATAACACATAACACATAATAACAATAACACATAACACATAATAACAATAACACATAACACATAATAACAATAACACATAACACATAATAACAATAACACATAACACATCTATAATAACACATCTGTTATTCATTTTGCCTTGCTATGTGTTGATATGTTTTATTAGTTTTTTCTGTAGTAGTTTATCAGATATTTAAAGTACTACTGTACTATGTCTCATTCTTAGCATGCTCTAGATCACAAATATAAAATCAACAAATTTCCAAATTTAACTTCTGTAATATTTCCACATTTAGTCATGTACTGTATGATAATATCTTAATTATTAGGAAGAATCATTGTCTCTTCAAAGGGATACTGAGTCAATTAAAGAAGTTGAGGTATATCTCACTAGTTTGTATCAAGAATGGATAAGTCACTCTTCTTTGTATTAATTCATAGGAAGAACCACTTCCACTTGATAAAAAGTTGACTATATTGATCTCTCAGTTTCATAAAATAAAAGAAGAAAACAAAGAGTTTTCAGGCAAATTATCAAAAATGAAGGTTGATTATTTGAGAAAACTTCATAATAATACTGATTCAGGTTAGTTTAGTCATAAACATTATGCACAGAACAGAATTGGAAACTGGGATCACGTGTGAGCTCACTATGCATTGAGTTGGCCAGAACTGGGCAGCTACAATCCCTATTTGTACTGTTGACCAGTGTTGAGAAACTCTAGCAACTATACATTTGACAACAAGGCAGAGCCTTTATTGGGCTATGGTATTTTAGTGCGTATATATGTAAGTTTCAAAAATTAATGGCGTGATAAAATAATAGTAAGCCAGGACACCATTACTCTCAAACTATTTTATAGATATGCATATGCAACATAATAATTGTCTTAAGGCTGGTTTATGTTAGTCCTGATGTTACATTGGCGCTGGTATAGAATGTGGTTCTATTCTAGTTGAAAACATGCATCAAAAGGTCAAATTTCCACGCTTTTGATTTAAAATTGATGGTACACGTACGTTGGCCTAATGTTATAT
>NW_003546716.1:37487-40650 GCF_000090795.2 Amphimedon queenslandica | reverse complement strand
AAAATCAACATACTTAGACAGACAAGTACTGACATTAATACTGTAATGTGATATTTTTAACGACCTGGGGGCAAAGCTCCCAGGCTGATCCTATAATTGATTTCACCGTCACGCTATCTATCTATCTATCTTTATATATATATATATATATACCACACTCTATAGATGTTATATTGGAGAAGTAACAAGCCTTAGTAACCACCTATCCACGCTCCTTTACGTAAGTGATTGTGGCCACGGCAAACAAAATGGCGGCTTACACATGGGACCGTCCGTGCAAAGTTAAAAGCTTTCTAACAGCAAGAGAACATAGAGATACTATCTAAAGACTTCTCTAGAAGCACTTGAAGGTAGAGAGAACCTCTATAAGTCTTAATAAGTACCTAGCTATGCATGCAAGGTCGTGAAAACAATTATAGGAATATTTTTACACTGTTACGCTTGTTCTTTATTTGTACTTCTTTTTTCTTCTCTTTATTGTCTTGACACACACACACACACTCGCACTGTTTCCTTTCAGTTAGTGTATGTATCGTCAGATCCTGAAGATTATCAAAAAGAATACGAAGATAGTTTGATGTACAGATATGTTGGTCTTCCTGTCAACCCAATACGACTCAACATTACAATACCTCCTGGACCTGAAGTCACACCCACTACAACTAATGTAACTGGAAGAAGAATAGTGAAAATTATACCAAAGGAAAATAAAGGAAAAGAAAGAAGTATAACTTGTACTTATATTGCATTTTGTGCTAGCAAGCAAAATTTAATGTATATAGGGAACTCTTTTTTAAGGGCTATTTTGTGAATTTTGCAGATTTTTCCTGAAAACGCAAATACTGGTATTGTGGCCTCGAATAAAACATTATAATTGCAAGGGGGTGTGCCAACATATTACAGGGCATAGGCCTGGGACAAATGTTGGAACATTTGAATGTTCATTTGTTAAGAAGAACATTGCGTGCTGCAGTAGGCATTTGAATGTAAAAAGAAGGTGTAGTATGTACCACACCTACTGACACACCTACTAATCAATGACATACCATAACTTATTTAGTATTAAGATCTGATGTACATGTATCAATCATTAGACATTGAGCTATACACTCTACATGTAGTGTTCTGCATTTAATTAAAGTGATCTAACAACAAACTAATTGTGACAGGGACTGACAAAAGGTACCATTTGGCAGTTAATTGAATTCATTTTTAAAGTGAAAAAAGGTCAACTTGCAAGTGTGTTTTTGAAAAAGCAATGGTTGCAAAAATAGCAAAAAATTTTTGCACTCTGTCCAAAATCCAAAAAATAAGTTAAATTGTTTCTTGACTAAAGATAAATGGTACATTTTGTCAATCCCTGTCACAATTGATTAATAATAATCTAATTCCATGGTGCGAACATTCAAACGTTTGTTCATTTTGGTCAATAGAAATGTTTGAATGATAAAATTTTACATTCGTCCCACCTCTATTTTAAAGTAAAGATGGTGTTTTTGGAACGGTAGAGTTGATGATTTTTAGATTTTTCTGAACTCTGCTGGTCCTCTGTCAAATCATGTACCTCAGAGAGCAATTGTGTCAGTTAAAGGGTGTGAGGGAGGTACCGTAGGGCGCCTTTTTTTCGAGGGCTATGAATTTCGTGGATTTTTATTTCGCGGATTTAATTTTCGCGGATTTATGCCGTCTGCCATCTTGTACCGTATTGATTTGGTTTTCGCGAAAGTAATTTTCGCAAATCTTTAAAAAAATCGCGAAATCCGCGAAATTTATAGCCCTCGAAAAAAAGGCGCCCTACGGTATGATTTGCAAAATTTACTTCTGCTAAAAAGGAGTTTGAAATTTATAGCACTTGAAAAAAGATCAAGTGCCCTACAGTATGTGGAATTTAATTTTGCTGGTGTAAGTGTGAGCTCTTATACGATACACCCATCAATACTTTGTGGAATTAAATTGTGCATTTTTGTAATAAACAGCAATAGCAAAATTAAATTTCAGCAAATATTTCTAGCTATACAGTGCTTAATTAATCATTTATTATTTAATACAGAGATACAGGTACAAGTTGAGAAGAGAATGACATTAGCTCAATTGAAGGAGGAGCTAGTTCCACTGATTGGTGTACCACCTACTGGTTTTGGAGTGTATAGGGTCAGTGATAATGAAGAATATGAAATGGAGGGACTGTATGAGCTATTAAAATCTGGATCAAAGGTACATGTATGTGTGTTATTTTGATTAACTTCATAATTGTTTATACTACTAGTTGATAGTAAGACTGGGTAGAGCATTAAGAAGAGGAGAGAAAAGAATTAAATTATATTTATTACAAGTTAAAAATACAGAAGTATAAGAATATTTCATTATTATAATTTGTATTGATTTTTTATTGTTAGTTTTGTAAGTATATGATGTACACTATTTATGCTGAGGGTACACCAGTGAGAGAATTTAAGAAACAAGTTATTGAAGAAGCAAAAGTACAAGAAATAGAAATTGACTGTGTCCTTGAATTAGACAAGTAAATACCACACATGTATATGCCATCTGTTTTTCGGGGATTAACTTTCGCAATTTTTGCATTTTGCAAAAATTTACAAATTAAATTAAAATTCACAAAATAGTTTGATGATTGTAGTTAGGTGTCATAATTGCATTAAAATCATGAAATTTTTATTTGCAATTACAAAAATGCAGCCAATTTTCAAAATCTTACACTCATAAACTATATGGTATACATCATGTGACTTATTGTGTAGAATGAGATTACGTAACAAGAGAGGAGTATCCCCTGGTAGAGTATATTTTGATGATGAGTGGATTAATACTAGTAGAGAAATGTATGTGGAACCATTGAAAGGTCAGTATATCTGCTGTATGTGTTAGTATTAATGTGTGTAGTGTATTATTATTGTTATTAATGTGGGTGAATATTCCTGAGTTCAGTCTTCGCCTTTATCATAGATGAGTATATATACTGTGCATACTATATGTACAAGTATTTACAGTAGTTTAATGTTAGCTAGTGTGTTATTTTGTTAGGACCAGAGAAGAAGTATAAAGCACAGAGACAGGTGTATGTTATAAGATGGCGTCCATCACAATGTTCAGTTGATCCAATAGAAGAAATTATACTGGATAATGATGATCCTAAACATGCTAT
>NW_003546716.1:29724-32700 GCF_000090795.2 Amphimedon queenslandica | reverse complement strand
ACGTGATGGTTACAGCGCATGCGCAGATTGCTCTTGCATCTGATTACTGATAACATTCACAATGAATCTCATTAACTTCATATTCTACCTAGTGAATATCGTTAACTAGCAGTGGTTAGGTTGATATGGCTTATATAACACCCGGCGGTCCCTTTGATCTTACAGTAACTATAGTATATATAATGATAAAGATCTACCCAACATTCAATTTGTTTTCTTGTTCTGCCAGGTGTTGATGATCTTGTTGATGTTCTTGATTTATTGAAGAGATGCGGGTTTCCTAAAGCAAATTGGTATGAGCTTGGACTGAGACTAGGACTAAAGAAGAATACACTGGATATCATAGAAAAGAATCATCCTCATGATGTATCTCGTTGTATGACAGAGTGCCTCTCCCAATGGTTAGGTAGAGCTGATAATGTTGACAGTAGAGGAGGAGCCAACTTGGACTCATTGTCAGATGCTCTACGATCTATGAATGAAACTGCTGTAGCTGAGAAGTTAAGTGAGTCAACCATATAACTGTATGTAACTATAATCATTGTATTTTCTATCATAGAACATCATGTTCTTATTAATATTTTTAATAATCGTCATACTGTCCTGTCTCAGTCTCTTTGTGATCCTGTTAGTATTGCTTGGTTACTTTATGGGGAACGTATGTTAACACAAGAAGCAGTTAGTAGAGTGGTGTCAGCTAGTTCCTCTATTCCTAATCAACGTGAGGCTCTATTAACTGGTGTCAAAGAAGCTGTTCAAACTGATCCCAACAGTTTACATACATTTGCTAATGTATTGTGTAGAATAAGTACTAATGTATCACTAGGACAAACTATACTGGATGATATTAGTGAGTATGATATCTTTAAAATTTTGTTTTATTAGTTAAAACTCTATTCAGTATATCCTAACTAGTGCATGACAACTGTTTGTTTCTTATCATGTTTATAGGTAATTTTTTTCCTACTCCTGAAGTAGGTTTTGTTCCTGGGACTATTAAAGATCATGATGTAGCTCCACAAGGTAATAATTATTAACTAGTCTAGACAGATGTAAAAGAGGTGAGCCTAAGCAAGCAAAGCGATTTACATGCATGATATGATTTTGCAACTACAAACTTGATGGATGTAGTTCTTGATGATCTACCTTTGTAATTTCTGCAGCAATTAAAGTTACCCTGCTTTTAGCATTTTAGCTACAAGCAGTTAATGCACAAATGATATAGCTAGATAAGCAGCTGTAGCAATGAGGGTTTTGGCTTCTTGCATGCTCCAAGTTATCTCAGGCTGTGACTAACATTCACAATTATTTACAACAATGAAGAACTTAGCATATCTGCTTTTTTAACCTTCCTTTCTGGCAGTTGCTACATTTGGATAGCAGTACAGTCTTATCAAGACTGTACTGCTAATGCTAATCCAAGTCGTGACTTCAGTGACTTGCAAAACAAGCCATTAAAGACAGAAGGTTAGTATTCTGTATTTTTCTGTGTACTATCGTTTCTGTCGACACCCTCTGATATACTACTGGGGCTTTGCTCCAGTATAATACACTGTACAATGATTATACTTGTATATAATATACAAATTTATATATAGAAGTCAAGTATAGATATGAATATGGGCACAATTGAGACATCAGAATCATGGTGGTGCAGTGGAGAGGATGGGCTGTAGGAGCTAGACGTGGGAGCAGGTTCAAACCCACCTTAGGCCATGCTATGTTGCAGAATGGATTTATGGCTTTTTTCTTTCTTTTTCACATTGTTGATTCCCTACTAAGCTATGTACCCTAGTTATGTTAGGAGTCCCCGCAAAGTTTGAGTTTAGGGTCTAGTTTTTTATTTTAGAGCGTTCCCTAGTTATGTTAGGAATCTCGTCAGCCACATCTACATAGTATACAGATTACAGAAACAATAATACACGGAAAAATACAGATGCTAACCTTCTGTCGCTAATAGCATGTCTTGCAAGTTCAGCTGCCATTTTCATAGATAATAGAGTAAATGAAAGGGATGGGAAACTACAGTTCCCGCCCGGTGATGCGGTTTTTGTCACTCCTGGTTACCTGGTTGGCAACGTCCGTGTTTATCTGCATTGAGTGCATTCCCCAGTAGCTGTTGTGTAGAAAGGATCTCGAAGGAATATCATGTGACTATTAGATAGTGCTTGCTTATGATATATCTTCTGTTCCACATAGAAAGTTTATGGCTACCTATAGCAAGGTTTTTGTTTCTATAGAGCTATTTTTCGACCAGTTATGGGTACACAAAGTCGGCATCTTTTTTGACACTTTTTTGCCTCTACAGCTTTCGTGCTTTTGCTATTCTAGTGTTGCCTCATATCATTGGACTCGCCACGCTTGCGTAGGCGGGTACTATGTATGCAGTTGGGTTGTCATTCTGTCATTCTGTCACGAAAATTCCTGTTAATTCCTAGTCAATATCTTTTTTACTGAGCTCTCCTGAGTTATAATTCTTTTTAAGCTTTGAGAAAAAGATAATTTATTTAGCTCCGTTGTATTTTCATAGCAATCCGTGGTGGCAAAAGCCGAATATTTTCAAGAATAGACCACTTTTCCTAGCCAAATCTTTGTGTTTCACTCTATTTGGTCAAGATTAGCATTGATAGGTAGAGAAAAGTACATAGATTAAAAAATATGTGGGAATTTTCTAATCTCTTTTTTGTTTGCGAGCTACAGTTGCTCAAAGTTTGTGATTTAGCCTCTTCAAAAAATTTTCAGGCAGCACTGGGGAAAGCAGGAGCAACCAAACTATCTCAGTCTCTTTTAAATATCTAGGCAATTTTTTTGTGCTTACTCTTTCTTTGAATAGAGCTTCAGATGCTAAAATAAATTCCAGCTTTTCTTCTTTCTCCTACTCACGTGCCATATTTATCTACACTGCACAGTACTGCTAGGTGCTGACCACACCTAAAATTTATTTTATGGATCAGTGCAGTAATTGCATTGTGCACT
>NW_003546716.1:25110-29324 GCF_000090795.2 Amphimedon queenslandica | reverse complement strand
GCAAACAGCCTAGTCAGCAATTTTTTGCTTAGCAACAATACAATCAAATGACACTCTTGCTACGCCCACACGGAAGTTTCCAATCCTTTTCATTTACTGTATATCCTTAAATAGAAGCTGCATTCGAATAAATGCCGGGTAGCAATACCATAGGTCTGTGTATTAAATCTATGGCAATACAATTTAACTATAAATACATATAGGTTAGACAACGCATTTGAGGTTTCTACGTGATTTAGATTACCGACGAAACAAATTTAATTAACCGAGGGCGTAGCCCGAGGTTTATTAATGTTTCCAAGGTAATCTAAATCACGTAGAAACCGAAAATGCATTGTCTAGGTTCTTTAGATTATAGTCAGGTAATGTTAGGCAGTGGGCTCATTACCAACAAGGATGATGCTGTTGCTAACCAGTCTTTTCCATGTTCTGAAAAGCTATTGGTCAGTGATTTTACCTTGGGAGACGCCGTAGCGACAGCACAAGACAGTTTCAAATCAAAACTAGCTAGGTCCGACAAAGATATCACTCGGCAATGACAGTCTTCTACAATACTAGCCTGTCCTGTTATAGGGCTCTGCAGCAAACAGCACAAGGACAAAGATACTCATACACTATCGCAAACCAGCGAGTGCTGGCATCCGTAACCGGCAAAAAACGAGGGCAGAAACAATTATTGGTGCATAAACCAATGGAATAATATTAATTGGAAGCTACAACTTGATGAAACTCCGTCTATCATGTCTCTCAGTCGTGAAGAGCTAGCAAAATCTATGGAAATGTTTGTCCTGGAAGTGAGGAAAAAAGACGGCACTGAACTTATGTTCCTAATTGTAGTGACCGAATGGAGAGAGCTTGACCTTCGTATTTTGTAAATATTGATTATTGTAAAAAGGCTAAAATCTCTTCTGACAAAAATGAAAAGAGCATACACTTATATACAAACAGTATTACATCATATTACATCACAATGACAAAACATTACACAACAATCAGAATCAGTATACATGAACTAATAAGCATAGTAAATCATAAGCATCAGCTAGAAGGAAAAGAAATAACATCATACAGCAATGCAATAATAATAATAATAATTAATAATAGTAATAATAATAATTGTAATAACAATAGTAGTAATAATAATCATAATAACAATAATAATAATACTAGAAATAACTGTAATCAAAATGCCTTAGAAAATAATAATAGGAATCAATACCAAAATAATATATCAATATATAACACCCCTCCCCTCTTAAGTTAACATACATACGGCCCATGATCAGTAGTCATCCTTAAACGAGTCGATCGACGAATCGGTGGGGGCAAAGGAGGTGGAGTAGGAGGTGGAGGCCCGTTAGGAATCAATGGAGTGAAATCATCATCCCAATCACTGTCCTCCGGCAGGGTATCTGGCTCAGAGTCTTCAGTGTACCTTTTTCTGAGCTGATCAGCATGTCTTTTAAGCACTAAACCATCCATAGTTTCAACATGGTAAGACAATGGTCCAGTGACCTTACAGACAACCACAGGAATCCATAATGGCTTCCCAGAGTAGTTCCTTGCAAACAGCTTGTCATGTAGCTTGAATGATCTTGCATTGCTTTTAGTCTTCTCTTTCTGTGAAGGTAGAGTGAAATCTGGGTGAGCAGTATCTAAGACTGATCTTAATCTACGTCCCATTAAGAGTTCAGCTGGGGATTGCCCAGTAGTAGATTGAGGAGTGATTCGGTAAGAGAAAAGGAATCGAGCAATTCTTTCATGTAGTGGTCCTTCCATCTTCTTAATAGCATTCTTAAATGTCTGCACTGCTCTTTCTGCTAGACCGTTAGACCTCGGATGGTAAGGAGCTGTTAGTGAATGGCGAATACCATTTAGAGACATGAATTTCTTAAATTCTTGACTAGTAAATGAAGGTCCATTATCAGAGACCAACTGATGAGGAAGACCATGAGTAGAGAATATGTGACGAAGGACTTTGATAGTCGCTTCAGAGGAAGTAGAAGGTACAATGCATACTTCTAACCAGCGAGAGTGAGCATCTACCAGAATGAGGAAGTAGTGTCCCAGGAAAGGACCAGCATGGTCTATATGAAGTCGTGTCCATGGAGTCTTTGGAACTTCCCATGGGTGTACAGGAGTTTGAGGAGGGAGAGCACTGTTTTCTTGGCATGCCTTACATTTCTTTACTAGATCTTCAATTGCCTTGTCTAATCCAGGCCACCAGAAATAGCAGCGGGCTAGACTCTTCATTTTCGACATTCCCTGATGTGCTTCATGTAATTGAAGAAGAATAGCTGACTGACCCTGGGGTGGAACAATCACTCTTGAGCCTCGAAGGAGACATCCATTAGCTACACTGAGTTCTACGAAACAGTACGAATAAGGTTTCAGTTGTGGAGCATCATCAGGTACCTCCCCTCCAGTGAGTACTATCTGACGTAACCTTGATAAGTTTGGATCTTTATCTGTCCACATCTTAATATCATCAGCTGAAACTATAGCTTCTGAAATATGTTCAAACATTAGCACTACATCTTGTGGTATAGGGACAGAAGAAGGGAAGTTAGGAAGTGGTAGTCTGCTCAATGCATCTGCATGTGGAATTAATTTACCTGGTTTGTACTGGATAACATAGTTATATGCTGATAGTGCAATTGCCCAACGTTGGATACGAGATGAGGCAAGTAGAGGAATCTGTTTAGACTCGCTCAGGAGAAACTGTAGTGGTTTATGGTCAGAATGAAGGACAAATTTTCTACCATAAATGTAATCATGAAATTTGCGAACAGCAAAGATAATTGCTAGAGCTTCCTTCTCCAACTGAGAGTAGTTCTTTTCAGCTGCTGAGAGAGTACGGGAAGCATATGCAACTGGCAGGTCAGTCCCATCAGACATCCTGTGGCTGAGGACTGCTCCTAGTCCGTAAGGTGAAGCATCACAAACTACCACGAGTGGCTTCTTCTCATCATAGTGCGTTAAGACAGAGGAGGAATGAAGCATGGCTTTAGCCTTTTGAAATGCTTTCTCTTGGTCCTGAGACCATTTCCAGGGAGTATCTTTTCGAAGGAGTAGATGAAGAGGAGATAATACAGTGGCTACATCTGGTAGAAATTTGTGGTAATAGTTCAATAGTCCTAAGAAGGATTTCAGTTCCGTGACGTTAGTAGGAGTAGGCGCTTCTCGAATAGCCTTCACTTTGGCTTCTGAAGGATGTAGACCATCTGAATCAATGATGTGTCCCAAGTACTCAACTGATGGAACACCAAATTTACACTTGGACTGCTTTAAAGTGAGTCCTGCCTCCTCTAGAGTTTGCAAAACAGCATGAAGATTATTGAGGTGATCAGCATCATCAGTACCAGTAACGAGTATGTCGTCTATGTAGACACATACATGCTGCAAGTGACTGAGTAAGTTCTCAATTGTACGTTGAAATAATGAGGGTGCTGATGAGACTCCAAAAGGAAGGCGCTCATATTGGAAGAGCCCTTTGGGGGTATTGATGGTTGTAAATTTCTTGGAAGCCTCATCCAGCGGTATCTGAAGGTAAGCGTGCTTTAAATCAAGTTTCGAGAAGATCTTTCCTCCAGCTAGGGCAGCGAACAGATCCTCTGATCGAGGTAGTGGATATGTATCAGTTAACAGAACTGGGTTCACAGTAACTTTGTAGTCCCCGCACAATCGAATAGACCCGTCAGTCTTTACAATGGGAACTATGGGTGCAGCCCACTCTGAGTACTTTACAGGTGTAATAACTCCTAAACCCCTTAGGCGATCTATCTCGTCGAATACCTTTTGTCTCAGCAATAGAGCGACAGGACGTGGTCGGTAGAACTTCGGTTTCGCATCTGACTGGACGTGAATCTTGGCTGTGAAGTCCCGCAGCTTCCCCAATTCTGAACGAAATACTGGAGCGTGCTTCTGGAGTACTTCACCTAAAGAAGAAAAAGAACAATTATAATTAACATGATTAATAAGGGACCAATCTAGTCGGATAACTTCCAACCAATTACGACCCAGTAGAGTAGGTCCATTTCCAGGAACTATCACCAGTGGTAGAGTAGCAGTCTGGGACTGATAACGAACATCAACATCTATAGCACCGACTGGCTTGATCTTCTCTCCAGTATACGTAGTTAGAATGACATGAGAAGGAGAAATTGGAGGAAGAGTAGAAGAAAGAGAGGAATAAGTGTCTTTACTCATTATAG
>NW_003546716.1:18302-24592 GCF_000090795.2 Amphimedon queenslandica | reverse complement strand
CTCTCGTGTGGAACTTGAAGCGCTGAACTATAGGAGATGGCTTAGGATCGAAATGCTTCTGCAGAACGTCCTTCATCTTATCCAAGGTGACGGTAGAGTCCTGAGGTGTCTTTGGTTGTAGTAGGCTCTTCAGTAGCCCGTACGTCCTAGGTCCTATCACAGTAATAAAGACTGCTTTCTGAGATTCTGCTGCTGTAATCTTGTTAGCCTTGAAGTAGAAGTCAAGTCTCTCGGAGTAAGAAGTCCAAGATTCCTTGGAACCATCGAATGCCGACATCTTGCCGTGCGTAGCCATAGTGTAAGTAGTGAGAAGTAGGAAGAAACAGCAAAGTAGTCCAGTTACCCTCGTCGCCAGTGTAGTGACCGAATGGAGAGAGCTTGACCTTCGTATTTTGTAAATATTGATTATTGTAAAAAGGCTAAAATCTCTTCTGACAAAAATGAAAAGAGCATACACTTATATACAAACAGTATTACATCATATTACATCACAATGACAAAACATTACACAACAATCAGAATCAGTATACATGAACTAATAAGCATAATAAATCATAAGCATCAGCTAGAAGGAAAAGAAATAACATCATACAGCAATGCAATAATAATAATAATAATTAATAATAGTAATAATAATAATTGTAATAACAATAGTAGTAATAATAATCATAATAACAATAATAATAATACTAGAAATAACTGTAATCAAAATGCCTTAGAAAATAATAATAGGAATCAATATCAAAATAATATATCAATATATAACACTAATACTATACCACATGGTTTGTGGTATCTATAATGAACAAAACAATGTTTGAATGAACAAAACAAAAAAACAATGGTATGATGGCAAAAACAATGCTTGAAATGGGAGGAATAAAAGGAGTCAGAACTAATCATTCTTTACAAGCAACTGCAGTGACCTGTTTATAAGGTGTTGACCAACAACTGATAATGGAACGCACTGGTCACCACTGATAGCATCGATGGAGTGAGAAGCTACAAGAGGACATCACAGCTGAACAAATGATTGAGATATCAGATAGTGAACACTCAAAATACTCAACAAACAAAACTTTTAATGTCGATGGACGGTGAACCACGAATTGCTTTCAGTAACTGCACAAATTTGACTGTAAATATTCAATAAAAATAACAATTTTATTATTATAAATAATGGTTATTAACAAGTAATCTAAGAAGTTATTAAGAGGTAACTAAGCTACTTAGATTACCTCATTTGACCAATCAAATTGCCTCATTTTACCTGACTATAATCTAAGGAAAGTTAGCCTAGGATTGACTCAGTAGTCTAGCGGATAGTGCCTGAAATTCCAGAAGTCAAAAGTATGAGGTCACGGGTTGGAATCCTGCTCTGTGTCTAAGTTTTTTTTATTTTTATGTATTTTTTTGAGGCCCAAATACTATTTTAGGAAATAGACGCCTGTGCTTTTATTTAAGGAAATAATGTACTCTAATATCTATGCCATTTCATAGATAATAGAGTAAATGAAAGGGATTGGAAATGGAAGCATGGGCGTGGGCAAACCTCCATTCATTTGTATTGTTGCTAAGTAAACAGAGGAGGGTTGGGATTTTTGACCGATTTTGGAGTAAAAAACTGGGATTTTCTTGCTTTATTCTTGAATAACTCCAAGAGAATACAATTCATGCAAACAAAACTCACACACAATACTAACCAATGTTTATGCTTTTTATTAATATTTTTTGTTCAGTAAATCAATGCATGCGTTAGTAGCCGCGTCACTCTTTAACTAGAAATACCATCTTTTCTCCCTCTGAGAGACTCATTTTGTTCTTGAGCTACGAATAAGTATAACCATTTTAAAGAGCTTGAAATCTCCTGTGGAATGAGCTAACTTGCATATTAATACAATGAAGCTTGAGTGTTTTACGAATGATAAAGTGTTTCAAAAACAGGTGACTTTGTGTACCTCTAACTGGTTGCAAAATGGCTTATTGGAGATAAAAACCTTGCTGCAGGTAGTTCTAAAAATTCTATGTGGAATAGGCTATATATCAAAAGCAAGCTGGCGCTATCCTAGAGCAGCACAAATTTCCTTCGAAATCCTGCCAGAGCAACTTCACCAATGGAAGAGATGGGAAATCAATTAAAACACTGATGGTTGTCACGTGGTAACCCAACCCACATTTCCTGTTGCTACACCCTGTTGCCAATCCCTTTCATTTACTCTATTATCTATGGCCATTTTGTTTTACTGTGACCACACCCATGTTCAATGAAGATTATTGAGTTTATTAAAAAAGGGGAAATTTTTTTATACAGATAAATAGGGGTGACCTATCATATAACCAAAAAATTTTGTGAGGAATGAATTTCCGTATTTTCATGATCACTGTTTGCATCACGAAAAATTAAACCCCCGAAAATGAATATTAATCAAAGGGTCAACCACTCCTTATTAATACATGTGTATGTATGTGTATGCATGCCCTTTTGTCTAAACAAGTCATATTCTTGGTTAATATCTTTGTATCATTATTTTGAGCCTAGAGGCAAGGTCAAAGATGATCTCCACAATCACTGCTGGTGTCCACACTTTTTGTAGACATGGTGCCCCTGACACATGAGTCCATCGAGCCCATCTCAATCTGCCATGTTTTAATTAAATAGGGCATGTTCAATTGTTATTATTAAAATAAAATCATGAAAATATTTTTATGAAATTTAAAATTTCCCCATAAATTTCATTACCATAATTCCTCTAAAAATTTGTCACATCAAGTTTTGTATTTGAAATTTTTAGAGGGAGAGTAGTTATGAAGCTTTTAAACTAATTATTTTGTCAAATTTGGAGGGATTCATTAATACACAAAACCAGCTTTATGCTAACCTGGCTATTCAGAGTATCCTTCTCTGGTATTGAAGTTAGAGGTAAGTGATGAAATTAGAACCACATGGAACAATAATATTTAAAACGAGTTTTAGAATGAATTTTGGTAGAAAATTTGAAATAATTATTTATTTTCAAATTTAGAGCGTCGAATATTTAGAGGAATTATGGTATTCATGAAATAATTTTAAACCTCGAAAATTTTTTGCTATATGATACGTGTACATACAAACAGAGTTACATACTCATCTCCTTTATGTGGGGGGGGGGGAGTCACTCAGGCTCGTCTGAAATAATAATTGATAATACATTCATTAATTTTATAGAAAATGCAAGTACTGACGATGAAACCAAGACAAAACAATCTGGTGTGTATTACTATAGCAATAAAAATTGCTTCATTTTAATTTATAGACACATCTTCTGATACAAAAGTTGCTAGTGATTCCTCTTTACAACCTTTATCACCTCAAGGTATACACCTTTTACATGTACTATTGTAATATAGCTAGAAAATTTGGTGGAGTAAAATTTTGGTGAATTGAGGTGCATTTACCAAAATTTTAGTCTCCAATGTGAAAGGGCTCTGTAGCAGCATGCACTTGGTTAATGTTTTACCAAAAAAATTTTAACCTTCAAACCTCTTTTAAATTTAATCCATCAAATTTGACATTCCAACTTTTCTAGCTATTTGGTACTGAAGTAATAATATCTTTTGTAGTTGAAGTACATGTTCCTGTTCCTAAAGACTTACTGACAAACTTTAGCTCAATGAGAACATGCTATGGAAGGATGTTCTACAATATTGGCAAGATCATTAAAAGAAAACCTCCTCCTTTAGAAGAAATAAAAGAATTCCTGTCTTGTCGTAGCACAGTTCTTAGACGAAAAGTAGAGCAATGTACTGATCTTTCTGGTGTCTTGTGTCTTATTCAAAATGAGTGTTCACTGACTGATATTGAACTTCTTGACAGTGTAGTGGAAGAAATGGAGATTATAGAAGCTACAAGATACATTGAGGGATATAGAACAGAGCTAAAGGAATTCTGCAAGTCACTCTCCATCAGTCTTTGTTTGAAAGAAAGATTTGCTTCCATTCCTCATCTTCAATGTGAAACAGTTACTTTTATTTTTGACTGGGAGCCTGAGGAACATGTACTGAAGGATATTAAAGATATACTATCAAAAGTATCTGGTAAACTACTGGTTATTAAGTATATAGAAACCTCCACTTCAATATGTGTCACTTGCTCCTTTCCTTTCTCTGATGTTGGGTTTACTGTATTGAGGATGATAGAGAATATTCATATACTAATGGAACAAGGATTAAAGAAACTGACTATTGGTAACTTAGCGTTATGGAGGAGACAAGATGTTGGACAAAAGGTACATAATATAATTAGTTGAATATTGATTTATAAAATATTATTGTTTTGTATAGGAACTAAAAGAAAAGGATCAAGACTTATTGCATACAGAAGTTAGTTAAAATTTGCCTCATAAAACTGCCATTTTAAGTACTATATTTTTTACAGGTTATTTCTTATATTATACTTGAAGAAGCTGAATATAAACTAAGAGATGCTATCAGTAGCAAAGAGAAGGTACATGTATGTCATATACTACTACCAAACTCTTTGATGTACATTTAATTTATTAATGTTTTTTGTTTGTACTTATGATAGGAAACAATTCGATTGAAGCAAGAACTATCAATGATGAAAGTACTAGAGGTTAGCTACTATTTATTGCATATGTCATCATAATTATGAAGTACAAAAGCTTTGTCAAGTTTTTTAATCTTAAAAATTTCTTGAACATTTACTTGTCGATACTTAATGGCAATTAATTTTCCTCACCTATGTAGGCAGCAGTAGGTTTTTCCCCTACAATTCAGTTTCACATATAGCCTAGCTTGCTATACTATTTATTCATAGACTTTGCCTTGCTATGTGTTGATGTGTCATTAGTTTTTCCTATAAGATATTTTAAGTACCACTGTAGCTGGAATTAATTGGTGGATTGGTAGTTGCAGTTAACATCTGCCAGAATAAAATCTGCCATCTTGGCCTCATTTTGAGCATGCTCATGCAGTGGCACTTGATTGCTAAATTGCCAATATAAAATTGGCCAATTGCAAATTGTAAACAATTTGCCAAATTTAACTCTTGTAGTATATCTATCTGTAGTAGCTGTGTGATGATATTTTTGATCATTAGGAGGAATCATTGTCTGTTCAAAGTGATACTGAATCAATTAAAGAAGTTAAGGTATATCTCACTAGTTTGTATTAATTATAATAATTATTAATAGGAAGAACCACTTTATGAAGAGTTGACTGTATTGAGCTCTCAGTTTAATGAGATAAAAGAAGAAAACAAAGAATTGTCAGACAAATTATCATCACTTTCTAGTAATATACTGATTCAGGTTTATCTATTACACTATAATAATTAATAATAATTATAGCTGCCAGCAAAATGAAGAAGAAAATGGCTCTTGAACTCAATGATATAAAACTCTGTCTTGAAGCAATGACAAGACCAGACTATCAGCCATTAGTAGATGACAAAAGAATAATAGAGAAATTACAAGAAAAAATAAAATTAAGAAATACACAACTAGCTACTAAAAGAAAACACAATGAGAGGCTTTTAAGAGATATTAAAGGTTTTATTGATGATGTATATATGTCATTTGATTTTTGAATCTTGAATAGATTTGAAAGAGGCTGAGGAGAAAAGACAACTGCAGAGAGAAAAAGAACAAACAGAAATGTGTAAAGTAAGAGTGAGAACAAAAATTAAAGTGTGTACCTACTTATATTTTATACATGCAGTTTGAAACAGCTATTTTCATATTTGACTGGAAACCTGAGGAACGTGTGATTAAAGAGATTAAGGACATTTATTCAAAATTATTCAATACACTCCTGATCATTAATAATTATGAAGAAACCTCCACTTCAATATCAGTCACTTGCTCCTTTCCTTTCTCTGATGTTGGGTTTACTGTATTGAGGATGATAGAGAATATTCATATACTAATGGGACAAGGATTAAAGAAACTGACTATTGGTAACTTAACATTATGGAGGAGACAAGATGTTAAACAAAAGGTACATAATATAGTGCTTTAGTTTGTCAGATTTTTATTTTGGCAATTGATGTGTGATTAACTTGTGGGTTCCAACAAACTTTTCTCAACAAAAAGAAAGAAAATTAACTTAAAAAATTGCCGTCCTTTTACACAACCAACACAGGCTATTTATACAGAACTGACAAACTAGAAAGTTCTCTACAGTACAAACTAGAAGGTTCTTTACATACATACAATAAGCTAGTAAGTTCTTTACACAAAGGAAGTAAATAGAATGTTCTGGATAATTCATGTCCAGGTTCTCAACACCTT
>NW_003546716.1:10980-18292 GCF_000090795.2 Amphimedon queenslandica | reverse complement strand
GTTCTCAACACCTTGGGGTTTGGCCTTTCTCCTTTAAGGTACAAAAGGTTAAAGGGTCCCGTTCCATTACATGATGATTTAAGATTTAAAAATCACCATTATTAAAACCACCATTATTAATGACAATCTGCTCTAACTGCACACATGCACAGAAGTACATGTACAATGTATTAGTGATCTTTAAGCCTACTGTAAGGTGACATGTACTGGAGTATTTTTAAAAGACATGGCTCCCTTCTACAAAGTTGTGCCCCTCATTCACAAAGCCTCCCTCAAGTGGAACTTTGTATGGCGTCACATAATAATAATAATTATTAATGTGTATGTTCAGTTATATTTTATATGCACTGTCAAAGTGGCATTTGTATTGCCAAATTTAAAACCACCAATTTTATTTTTACAGCCAAATATCCAAAATAAAGTGCTCCCAAATTAAAGCATTATACAATATGGGTGTCTTTGTCAGAGTTTTATTTGAAATAAGTTGAATCATGTATTGTTTACAGGTTATTTCTTATATTATACTTGAAGAAGCTGAATATAAACTAAGAGATGCTATCAGTAGCAAAGAGAAAGTATGTCATACCACCAAACTGTGCAATACAGTCTTAATTGTATGTATAGGAAAGAATTGATTTGAAACAAGAAATATCAATGGCTCAGGCAACTGAGGTTAGCTACTACACTATTATTGTCATAATCATTCTAGCTTCATTTAAATGATTGTAGCCATCATCATTAAAGTAAGTGAACTATGTAACCTTGACAGTTTTAGATTGTAGTAACAAATCAGGCTGGAAAAGTACTTGTAATTGCCTCTCAAATTGAATTTTTACTAAAATGCTTATACTGTACTCGCCCCAATTAACGCAGTCTCCTAATTATTGCACCTGGTCAAGATAATTATTTTTGAATGCTGCATTGTAATTACAAGGGGGTGTCACTTGCATCTAGCCTGTAGTTACACTTGCGACTGCGATCAAATCAAAATCAAGACATCGAAGGGACAATCAGAATGTGATAAAGGGATCAAGACAGCTGTAGCAGGCATCAAGATATGTATATTTTCTGTATATTTTTGACTATGCAGATCTATGAATTTTTAATTAGCTGGCACCCACATGAGATCATCAAAATCAAGCATCAATGGAAATCAAGCCTGTAGATCAAGGTGTCAAAGGTCTTTTTATGCAGATCAAAGCTTTTAATCGCGGTTGCAAGTGTAACTACAGGCTATATGCAAGTGACACCCCCTTGAATTAGAAAGTCCCATTGTTTACAAGTGTATTGCACTAAACAAGCACCTTCTGGAGCATTTCATAATTGTTCCTATCTAAACAATGCACCACCTGAGACATGTAATTATTTATCAAGAGGTGTGTTAATTGGGGCAAGATGGTAACACTTCAAAAAGCATTTGAAAACAGCTGCTCTGGACATAGAGTTCTTCTCATTTAAATCAGTTATTATGACACTATAATTCATTGTGTGTCTAGTTTACACTGACAGCAATGGTAGCAGTCTTTTTTACAACCGGGGGCATAGCCCCCAGGTCGTCACCCATGTGCGTCATGCAATCTATAATTGATTGTATGTCAACACTTACATTTTTCTTATACACGTTGTATTGGAGAAGTACGGCCTTAGCAACCACCCGCCCACACTCCTTTATGTGGTGGGTATTGCCACAGTAAACAAAATGGCGGCTTACACATGTAACAAACTTATGTGCTTTCCTTTCTAACAGCAAAAGAACATAGAGATAGTGTCTAAAGACTTTTCCAGAAGCATCAGAAGGTAGAAAGAACCTCTATAAGTTTTAATAAGAACCCCGGGCAGCTGTACATGCAAGGTGGTGAACAATTATAGGAATATTTTTACACTCTTACGCTTGTTTCTTTATGGGCAAATGTAGAGCTATAAACTTCCAGAAGCTTTAGAGGGATTAAACTTCCACGAATCCACCCAAAAATCATTTTTGTGAATTTAATTTTTTAAAATTTAATTTAATTTAATCAGTAGAGTTTTACAGGACAAAAACAGTAGACAAAACTGACAAAATGAAATGACACAAAATAAAAGGAGATTGACATGTAGGGAGACAAAAACTGGTCTAGCCCCCAGAAAGACAAACAACAAAAGAATTAATAAATATAAACATATAAACAAAAATCAACAAAAGAGAAAAACTATTATGAGCTTGAGTGGATCATGAGAGATTGATGGATGAAGGGAGTTTAGAGCAAACGATACAGGGACACATGACATGAAAAGTGTGATGATTAGTAGAATCAAAATTTGTATGAAAGTGTGAGGTAAAGAAGTGATTTAGTTCCTTTTTAATTACAGTAAATGATTTTTTTAAACCTATAGTTGGGAGGTAGTCCCATAAATGAGGAAAACGAATGAAAAAAAGATGGTGAGAGGAGCATGTAAATCAAAGCATTCTGCCATCTTCTACCATTATATTTAGACTTTAATTTGCTGATTCTTTTCAAAATCTGAAAACCATGAAAACAGCAAAAGTTAAGTCCCTTTAAGGTTTCCACAGTATTTTCAATTCTGGCCAAGCCGCTATAATCTGGCTCTACCTACCTATGGCCTTGTTGCACTATTCGTGTTTTTGGTTGTCTGT
The DNA here is from genome assembly GCF_000090795.2 of Amphimedon queenslandica. NCBI lineage: Eukaryota > Metazoa > Porifera > Demospongiae > Haplosclerida > Niphatidae > Amphimedon > Amphimedon queenslandica. The sequence goes on along the minus strand of NW_003546716.1, from coordinate 15,657 downwards.
TTTGTCATTATTGCCTTGCACTATATCCATTAATTCTTGATGTTATAAGTTGATCAGAAATTTTCATTATTAGGAGGAATCATTGTCTGATCAAAGTAATACTGAATCAAGTAAAGAAGTTGAGGTATATCTCACAAGTTTGTATTAATTATAATAATTATTAATAGGAAGAGCCACTTTATGAAGAGTTGACTGTATTGAGGTCTCAGTTTAATGAGATGCAAAAAGAAAACAAAGAATTGTCAGACAAATTATCAACAATGAATGTTGATTATTTGAGATCTCTTCATAGTAATGATTCAGGTTAGAGTAGTTTTATTAATTAATATATACTATATAATGATTAATTAAAGCTGCTAGCAAAGTGAGAAGAGGAATGTCTTTTGAAATTGATGACTGCAAATTTCATCTTGAAGCAATGACAAGTCCAGACTATCAGCCATTAGTAGATGATAAAAGAATAATAGAGAAATTGCAAGAAAGAATAACATTAATGAATATGGAACTAATTACTGAAAGAGAACACAATGAGAAGATTAAAAAAGATATTAAAGGTTTTATTGATGATGTGTGTCATCATTTGATTGTTGATATTTGATTAGATTTGACAGAAGTTAAAGATAAAGAGACTAGTGATGAAGAGAATAGTCTGAATGATGAAATGGAGGATCAAATATGTTCAGTAAGTGAAGTCAAACAATGATGTATGTAGGTGCTCTTTTTAATTAGTTCAAATTATATTGTAATCATCCTGTTACTGGTAACTTTAAGGAGTCAACACTTAAAGTACATAAAGATGAATTACTACCCACAGTACTGGATAAAGCTTATGAGGTTTATTTTTTTGACTGATCTATATCTTTTGTTTTTGTTTTACTCCTCATCTAGTTAATGGAATTAGCTCCTCATATTCCTATTGAGAGATGTCGTTTAGTTAAATATAATTATGAGAATGATTTAATGGAACAGTCCTTTGATCTTGATGAGGTATAATTAATTTTTTTGTATCCTGTTGTTATTGTTATTTTTAGTTTCAGCATCAAACTATTGGACAGATTGCTGGTGGGACTAGGCTTTATTATCCTTTTGAATTATTCATAGAAACTCGTGAACAAAATGAAATTTTTGATAAATATCATAATGGAGGTGGGTGTGGTTTGTTACCATGACAATATCTCTAATTACATTTACTTGTGTTTGATGGTGTATAGCTAATAATGTAAAGATATCAGTGGTTAATGTGTCAACTCGTAAAGTAGAACCAGAAGAACCATTGAGAGTGGAAGAAGGTTGGACTGTTGGAGAATTAAAACAACATATAGGAGAAGTAACGAGGAGTTATACTGTCATTAATATTGTCCTTCCCAGGCTCCCTCCAGTCAGTGATCTGGTCCATTTCTTTCTCTAGGTATATAATCTCAATTCATCATGCATGAGACTAGTAATGAAGAATTTCAAGTATGGTGATGTTACTGATATTAGTGATGTAGGAAGTACTTTAGAGGAGATATTCAGAAAGTCAACTTACCTAGACAGACAAGTACTAGCTTGCATTATTACTGTAATAGAATATATTAATAAAAGTTTTGTTTTGTGCAAAAATAGCATTACTTTTATATTTGATGATTTATAGCTAGTCAGCCATGTGTTTTGCCGTATGCAAATGATTCGAAACAAAAATTACAAAATGGCATATTCAAATAATTTTCCTGTAAATGCTAATTGAATCCACCAATATTAATTTGCTACCAATATTTTATGCTATAGCTATCATCAACCTATCATGATTTAGAATTGTTTTCTCACTTTCTTTTATTTGTACTCCTTTTCTCTTCTCTTTATTGTCTTTACACACACACATACACACACACTGTTTCCTTTCAGTTAGTGTATGTATCATCAGATCCTGAAGATTATCAAAAAGAATACAAAGATAGTTTGATGTACAAATATGTTGGTCTTCCTGTCAACCCAATACTACTGAGCATTACAATACCTCCTGGACCTGAAGCCACACCCACTACAACTAATAGAAGAAAAGGAAGAGTACCAGTAATAATGAAAATTATATCAACCGAAAATAAAGGAAAAGAAAGAAGTGAAATAAATATTAACTTGCAATTTTGTGCTAACATGCAAGCAAAGTTTAATGTGCTGTAGTGCACTCTTTTTTTAAGGGCTATATTTCGCAAATTTTGCAAATTTTTCCTGAAAACATAAATATTGTGGTCTCAAATAATAAATCAATTAATTGCAAGGGGGTGTGTTAAGATGTTATATGGGATATGTTAAAGTAAAGGTGGTGTTTTTGGACTATATAGTTTCTGACAGTACAGTTGATATTCTTTCGCTTTTTCCAAACTCTGCTGGTCCTCTGTCAAATCATGTACCTCAGAGAGCAATTGTGTCAGTTAAAGGGTGTGAGGGAGGTATGATTTGTGAAATTTTCTTTCGTTAACTTGAAGTTTATAGCCCTTGAAAAAAGAGTGTCCTACAGTATGTGGAATTTAATTTTGCTGGTATAAGTGTGAGCTCTTATATAAATGATTTAAATTGTGCATTTTTGTAATAAACAGCAATGGCAAAATTAAATTCCAGCAATTGTGTTATAGCTATACAGTATGAATTACATGTATAATAAAAAGATTTATTATTCAATACAGGGATACAGGTAGAAGTTAATAGCATAATAACATTAGCTCAATTGAAGGAGGAGCTAGTTCCACTGATTGGTGTACCGCCTACTGGTTTTAGAGTGTATGAAATCAGAGATAATAATAAAGAACATGAGCTGGAGAGACTGGATGAGATATTAAAATCTGGATCAAAGGTACATGTATGTGTGTTATTTTGATTAACTTCATAATTGTTTATACTACTAGTTGATAATAAGACTGGGTAGAGCATCTAGAAGAGGAGAGTACAGAATTAAATTATATTTATTACAAGTTAACAATACAGAGGTACTGTATAAGAATATTTCATTATTATAATTTGTATTGATTTTTTGTTTTTAGTTTTGTAATTTTATGATGGAGTCTATTGTTGCTAAGGCTAAACCAGTGAGAGAATTTAAGAAACAAATTATTGAAGAAGCAAAAGTACAAGGAATTGACTGTGTCCTTGAATTAGACAAGTAAATATGATCGTATATGCCATATATTTTGTGATTTTTGTGTTTTGCAAAAATTTGGGAAGTTAAAATTCACAAAATAGCGTGATGTTGTAGTAGGTGTCGTAATTGCATTAAAATCGTGAAAATTTTATTTGCAAACACGAAAATGCAACCAAATTGCAAAATTTTACACCTACAAACAATATGGTATACATCATGTGACTATCATGTGACTTATTGTGTAGAATGAGATTACGTAAGAAGAGAGGAGTGTTGCCTCGTTCAGCATATCTTGATGGTGACTAGATTAATACTAGTAATGAAATGTATGTGGAACAATTGAAAGGTCAGTATATCTGCTGTATGTGTTAGTATTAATGTATATAGTGTATTATTATAATTGTTATTAATGTGGGTGGATATTCCTGAGTTCAGTCTTTGTCTTTATCATAGTTGTCCTTTTGTTATAAAAACTGTTGTTGATCTTTACTTTTGTAACATATCTCAGTTATATTTTCAGTGTAATGTACTGTATGTACTAGATGCATTTTATAGTAAGTTTATGTTAGTGTATCATTTTATTAGGACCAGAGAAGCATGAAGCACAGATACAGGTGTATGTTATAAGATGGCGTCCATCACAATGTTCAGTTGATCCAATAGAAGAAATTATACTGGATAATGATGATCCTAAACATGCTATTGAAAAGGTATTATTTATAATAAGGAACATGTGTCAGTATCACATTATTATTGTTTTTACAGCTTTCAGAGTTAAGTGGAGTTCCTGTTGAGTATATCTCTTATACACAGGTTAATCATTAAAACATTTTAAAGATACTCTCTCTCTCTCTTTGACTCTATTAGGGAAGATTATTTCCAGTTCAGATATCATGTCTTGATATTGAGAATAAGTTAGAATGGTACATCACTTCAGACAGACTATACTCATTAGGACTATATGGTGATGGAGATGTCATATATTACAAGTACTAATGAACACACACACATTATGTATACACACACACTTACATGCACCTCTTACTGTTTATAATTATTTAGAGACAATAGAGAGAGAATGAAAGAGTTAACAGATAAAGAGAGATCAGAAATACAAGAGGCAGAGGAAGCAAGGTCAGTAAACCTCATGTTTCATCATGTACATGTACTATCAGTTAATTAAATTCCTTACTTGTATTCATATATTATTGTTGTAGGTTGAAGAGGATTAAGGAATTTATCGAAGCATGGATATAGACATGGATATTGGCATTAGGACTGACTGAAATGGATCGGCTTAATTTTAAGTGTCATACTAACTGTTATTTTTGTAGTTGCAACTCTACTGCCATCTAATAATGAATACAGTCATAACTCATAATGCAGTCCCTCTATCACAGATGTGTCTGCTTAGTGCAGGACTATTAGAAGCAATGGTTCTAACTACAGGTGATCACTTGTGTCCAGCTCCTACTACTACATGTACTCTTAGGATTGTGTGTTGCTTCTGGTTTCTTGGGCCTTTCAGCTAGACCAATTTTTGTGTTACTAGTGTCCATCTT
>NW_003546716.1:3230-7857 GCF_000090795.2 Amphimedon queenslandica | reverse complement strand
GGAATCCAGAATTTATTTCATTGTAAACCACGCCTTACAACCGTAATAGTCTTCCCACGCAAGCAATTCTCACTCTGGGTGGTCTATTATTAGAAAATAATATAAGAGTTTTACACCAAATGTCACCATCCTGAAATTATTAGAAATAATAATTACAAGTACTGGTACATGTACATGTATACGACTATACGATAATTATTACCATCTAGAGATATGATGATGAGCTCTTGGAGGGAAATCACTTGATGAATCCATCATATGTACCATAGCATCAGGCCAATCCTCATCTATACCAAACCACACCCATTATAAACCACACCCACTATCACCAATCACCTCATTGTTTCGGTATCGGTCGCTTCTTCTCACCAGACACGTGGAGGCTAACAATGAAATTATGTCCAACATAAGAGAGCTTCTCTGACTTCCTATGCTGTGGCCAATAACCAGAATCTGCCTTTAAGAAGAGATACAGTGACTGAGAGACTGTTAATGTCTTACTGAATAAGTGGATGCAGTGAGGCCCCACTGTTGCAATATGTCTTCAATGGTGGAGACAAAACTAGAGAATGTTTGATAAGTTATATAAAGGAGCTGATACTTACCTTTCCCACGGGGAGGCATTAGTAAAATCTGTTATCTCAAAGAGTTCATCATCAGTTTCATCAGACATTTTGTATTCTAATAATACGAATTGTTCTAATTTTATTTCACGACCCTTGCAAAGTTGCAAGTGCAGACCATAGATAATAGAGTAAATTATCTAAATAATAATAGAGTAAATACTCTATTATCTATGTGCAGACCAAAAACTCAGTGCTTACAGTTACAAAGAAGAGGAAACTAAAGAAAGAAAAGTTCAGTGTGAGGTCTTGGCCTCAGGACAGGATCAATTCATAGCTATGGCTACTAGTCAAGCTTGTTTAGGTAATCAGTATAGAGTCTACCTTTTATCTTGAAATTTTTACTGTGCATGACTTGTACATAAATTTACTGGATTAGATCTAGAATCAATTTTGCGAAAATTAATTACAAATCTTTATTATTATTACATTCAATCATAATAATTATAATAATTATGTGCAACTCAATGATACATCCAGTAGAGCGGGTTTATTTCGAGAATAACAAGTTATGCTGATTTTTGAAGATTCGCAAAATTAAATTCCTTGAAAATCAATTTAATACAGTACAAGAGGGCAGAAAAGTGGCAATTCGTGAAAATTAATTTTGTGAACCTCCGGATACAAGCCATTTGCGAATATTATAATCCTTGAAATAAACCCGCTATACAGTATTATGTAAATAATATATCACAGCACAATTTTGAAACACAAAATTTCTCTACTGCATAATCTTCCTGATTTCAGTGATTTATGGTGCATTTTCCCGAGGGGTCTAACACAAGTGGAAGCCTCATATTAAATCTGCCAATCTGTAGGTGTTGATGATCTTGTTGATGTTCTTGATTCACTGAACAGATGTGGGTTTCCTAAAGCAAATTGGTATGATCTTGGACTGAGACTAGGATTAAGGAAGAGTACACTGGACATCATAGAAAAGAATCATCCTCATGATGTATCTCGTTGTATGACAGAGTGCCTCTCCCAATGGTTAGGTAGAGCTGACAATGTTGACAGTAGAGGAGGAGCCAACTTGGACTCACTGTCAGATGCTCTACAATCTATGAATGAAACTGCTGTAGCTGAGAAGCTAAGTGAGTCAACCATAACTGTATGTAACTATAATCATTGTATTTTCTATCATAGAACATCATGTTCTTATTAATATTTTTAATAATCGTCATACTGTCCTCTTTGTGATTCTGTTAGTATTGCTTGGTTACTTTATGGTGAACGTATGTTAACACAAGAAGCAGTTAGTAGAGTGGTGTCAGCTAGTCCCTCTATTCCTAATCAACGTGAGGCTCTATTAACTGGTGTCAAAGAAGCTGTTCAATCTGATCCCAACAGTTTACATACATTTGCTAATGTATTGTGTACAATAAGTACTAATGTATCACTGGGACAAACTATACTGGATGATATTAGTGAGTAATCACTTGTCACTTTAATTATATTCATAATTCATAGTTTTCGTGGGTGGGTTAGTTATTGGGCAAAGCCCACTGATGTGACATTTGATGTGTCGTAATTGAAACTACATGTACATTCACATGTATGCTGTTCAGTATATCCTATGCTAATTACAATTGTTTGTTTATTACCGTACGGTTGGTAATATTCGAGGGTCCAAAATTTCGTGTTTTCTCCAAAATGTCCTTAGAAGCCAATATTCGTGGGTATAAATATTCGTGGATGGCAGTTAGCACTCTTCTTTTCACTTAGATCTACAGCACTAGCTTCCAATACATGGCTTATAGTGGAATAAGGAGTAATAGACAAAGACTCTGGCTCCTCCACTGGCTTGGAAATAGTAGTTAGAGCTCTGCATGGCCCGTTAATTAGTTTTTATGTGTGGGTGGGTAGGGGTTAAAATTTCGTGGATAAAAATTAACCACGAAATTAACGAAAATTAATACCCCACGAAATTTACCAACCGTACGGTATGTGTTTAGGTGAGTATTTTCCTACTCCTGAAGTGGCTGTGGTTCCTGAGACTATTAAAGATGACCATAGTGTAGTTTCTCTAAGTAATTATTATTGATGGATGATATGCATTCATTAATATTTATAGATAATGCAAGTACTGATGAAACCAAAATACCAACTAATCCACAATCTGGTACATTTGTATGTTGTTGTACATGAGATTGTTGTACTTTTAATTTATAGACACATCTTCTGATGCAAAAGTTGCCTCTTCCCAATCCCAAGCTTTATTACCTCAAGGTATACACATTTTACATGTATACTGAAGTAATAATATCTTTTATAGTTAAAATACATGTTCCTGTTCCTAAAGACTTACTGACAAACTTTAGCTCAATGAGAATGTCTTATGGAAGGATGTTTTACAATGTTGGCAAAATCATTAAGCGAAAATCTCCTCCTTTAGAAGAAATAAAAGAATTCCTTTCTTGTTGTGGCACTATTCTTAGACAAAAAGCAGAGCAATGTACTAATATTTCTAGTCTATTGCGTCTTATTCAAAATGAGTGTTCACTGACTGATATTGAACTTCTTCATAGTGTTGTGGAAGAAATGGAGATCACTGAAGCCACAACATACATTGAGGCATATAGATTAGAGTTAAAGGAATTCTGCAAGTCACTCTCCATCAGTCTTTGTTTAAAGGAAAGATTTGCTTCCATTTCTCATCTTCAATGTGAAACAGTTACTTTTATCTTTGATTGGGAGCCAGAGGAACACATACTGAAGGATATTAAGGATATACTATCAAAAGTATCTGGTAAACTGCTGAAGATTGAGTATATAGAAACCTCCACTTCAATATGTGTCACTTGCTCCTTTCCTTTCTCTGATGTTGGGTTTACTGTATTGAGGATGATAGAGAATATTCACATACTAATGGGACAAGGATTAAAGAAACTGACTATTGGTAACTTAACATTATGGAGGAGACAAGATGTTAGACAAAAGGTACATGTACATGTATATATTTGCACATTAATAGTTGATTACATTGTACAGGAACTAAAAGAAAAGGATCAAGATTCATTGCGACATACAGATGTCAGTGTACATTTCAAAATTATAATTATGTCCAAGCAATTTAAGACATTTTTACACTAAAGCTTTCATGCATGTATTTTTAGGTTACTTCTTATATTATACTTGAAGAAGCTGATCCTAAACTAAGAGATGCTATTAGTATTGAAGAGAAGGTATGCCATTCACGTACCAGATGGTTGGATATACTGTACTTGTAATAGGAAACAATTAAATTAAAACAAGAACTATCAATGATGAAAGTACTGGAGGTTAGCTATTACCGTATAGGGGTTTTATTTTGTTGGTATAAAATTTCACGAATCTTACCTTCTGCAGCCATTTTCCTAGAGTGCCACACCTCTTGTAGAATTTAATTTTGCAAATTTAATGAAAACGTGAAATTAGCAAAATTAGTTCCAGTAAATTAACCCCTATACGGTATTAATAATTACGTACAAACTTTTGTCAGTGCTTGTAATCTTAAATATTTCATTGCATTACTAACAAATTCCATCCTTACCTCTGTAATAATTATATCCACAAATTTCACATATGGCCTATCTTGCATATACTACATGTATCTGTATTTGTGAGTGCATGAGGTCTGTTAGTCATTTTGCCTTGCTTCATATATGTGTTGATGTTTCATTAGTTTTTCTTGTCAGATATTTTAAGTAATACTGTACTATGTAGCTGGAATTAATTGGTGGATTGATTGCCAGTTGCAGTAAGCATCTGCAAATATAGAACCTGCCATCTTGTCTCATTCTGAGCATGCTCAGTCACACTTGATGTGATTATAAAACTTGCCATTTGAAATTTGTACAAATTTAACTTCTGTGATATTTTCAGCTGTACTGTATAATAATATCTTAATTATTAGGAAGAATCATTGTCTGTTCAAAGTGATACTGAATCAATTAAAGAAGTTGAGGTATATCTCACTAGTTTGTATTAATTACAATAATTATTAATAGGAAGAACCACTTTAT
>NW_003546716.1:0-3153 GCF_000090795.2 Amphimedon queenslandica | reverse complement strand
ATTATTTGAGATTACTTTCACTTTCTAGTAATGCTGATTCAGGTTAGAATAGTTTTATTAATTATATACTAGTTATATTGATTAACTAAAGCTGCTAGCAAAGTGAGAAGAGGAATGTGTTTTGAAATTGATGACTGCAAATTTCATCTTAAAGCAATGACAAGACCAGACTATCAGCCATTAGTAGATAATAAAAGAATAATAGAGAAATTACAAGAAAGAATAACATTAATGAATATGGAACTAATTTCTGAAAGAGAACACAATGAGAAGATTATGAAAGATATTAAAGGTTTTAATCATTATGTGTAACATCATTTGATTGTTGATATTTGAATAGATTTGACAAATGTTGAAGACAAAGAGACTAGTAATGAAGAGAATGAGTATGATAGTCTAAAGGATGAGGTGAAGGATCAAATATGTTCAGTAAGTAAAGTCAGACATAATAAGTAGATTTTATACTCTTTTTAATCAGTTCAAACTATATTGTAGTCATCCTTTTACTGGAGAATTAATGGAGTCAATACTTAAAGTACATAAAGATGAACTACTACCCACAGTACTGGATAAAGCTTATGAGGTTTATTACTTTTCGTTAAATTCTATTTATTCTTTCATTCTCCTCATTCCTTAATCAGTTAATGGAATTAGCTCCTCATATTCCTATTGAGAGATGTCGTTTAGTTAAATATGATTATGATAATGATTTACTGGAACAGTCCTTTGATCTTGATGAGGTATAATTACATATAAGTTTTGTCTATTCTAATTTTATTGTTATTTTTAGTTTCAGCACCAAACTATTTGGCAGATTGTGGGTGGGACTAGATGGTATTTTCTTTTTAAATTATTTTTAGAAACTCGTGACGAAAATGAAATTTTTGATAAATACCATGATGGAGGTGAGTTACAATATATGACAATACCTCTAATTACATGTACATGTGTTTGATGGTGTAGGTATTAATCTAAAGATATCAGTAATTAACCTGTCAACTGGTGAAATAGGACCAGCAAAACTAGTGAGAGTTGAGAAAAGTTGGACTGTTGAAGAATTAAAACAACATATAGGAGAAGTAATTATGTAATATACATGTATTGTTATTATATTGTTTGCCTTAATTCCCTCCCTCCATTGATTTGATGCTTCTTTCTCTAGTTATATTGTCTCAATTCATCATGCATTAGATTAGTAGTGAAGAATGATGATGATGATGTTACTGATATTAGTGATGTAGGATGTACTTTAGACAAGATATTCAGAAAGTCAACATACTTAGACAGACAAGTACTGACATTAATGCTGTAATGGAATATTTTGATGGGAATTTTGTTTGTGATTTCTCCAAAAAATACCATTAGTATTAGATATACATAATAGCCCATGTGTGTATGCAAATGAAGTAAAAATTACAAAATGGCTTATTTTATATTGAGAAATTTCCATGCACATGTAAATGCTAATTGAATTCACCAATATTAATTCACTACCAATATTTCATACTATAGCTATCATCAACCTATCATCATTTAGAATTGTTTTCTCACTTTCTTTTATTTGTACTCCTTTTCTCTTCTCTTTATTGTCTTTACACACACACACACACACACACACAAACACTGTTTCCTTTCAGTTAGTGTATGTATCATCAGATCCTGAAGATTATCAAAAAGAATACGAAGATAGTTTGATGTACAGATATGTTGATCTTTCTGTCAACCCAATACTACTGAGCATTACAATATTGCCTGGACCTGAAGCCACACCCACTACAACTAATGTAACTAGAGGAGGAATAATAATGAAAATTATATCAATGGAAAATAAAGGAAAAGAAAGAAGTATGACTTGTACTACCATATGTAGCCAGAATGTTTTGTGACAAAAAACTTTCGTGGTTTAGTGGCTTCCAGTCTATTTGTGGTTTTTATTTTCGTGGATCATCACTGAGTGATTGAAGCATCCACGTCTCTCATATTAACCTGCTAATATTCCATGTTGTCATTCCAAACCATGGAAATAACAAAAGTTTTTGGCCACAAAACTTTCTAGCTATGTGGCATATTGCAATTTTGTGCTAACAAGCAAAATTTAATATATAGGGAACTCTTTTTTTGAGGGCTATATTTTGTGAATTTGAGAATATTAGGGCCTTGAATAAAAAATTATAATTGCAAGGGAGTTTGTCAACATGTTACAGGGGATTTTAAAGTAGGGCTGGGACTAATATTGGAACATTTGAATGTTCATTTGTTAAGAAGAACATTGAGTGCTGCAGCAGGTATTCAAGTGTAAGTAGGTGGATTGGTAGGTGTGGTATGCACCACACCTACTAATCAATGACATACCATAACTTATTTAGTAATAAGATCTGATGTATAAATCATTAGACATTGAGCTATACACTCATGCAGGTCCTGCATTTAATTAAAGTGATCTAAACGGCAAACTAATTGATTAATAAGAATCTAATTCCATGGTGCAAACATTCAAGCATTTATTCATTTTGGTCAATAGAATGTTTGAATGCTAAAATTTTACATTTGCCCCCCCCCTCTATTTTAAAGTAAAGATGGCATTTTTGGAATGGTAGAGTTGATGATGTTTTTTGGATTTTTCCAAACTCTGCTGGTCCTCTGTCAAATCTTGTACCTCAGAGAGCAATTGTGTCAGTTAAAAGGTGTGAGGGAGGTATGATTTGCAAAATTTACTTTTGCTAAAAAGGAGTTTGAAATTTATAGCCCTTGAAAAAGAGTGCCCTACAGTATGTGGAATTTAATTTTGCTGGTGTAAGTGTGAGCTCTTATACGATACACCCATCAATGCTTTGTGGAATTTAATTGTGCATTTTTGTAATAAACAGCAATAGCAAAATTAAATTTCAGCAAATATTTCTAGCTATGCAGTGTTTAATTAATCATTTATTATTCAATACAGAGATACAGGTACTAGTTGATAAGAGAATAACATTAGCTCAATTGAAGGAGGAGCTAGTTCCACTGATTGGTGCACCATCTACTGGTTTTATAGTGTATGAAGTTAGAGATAATAATGAAGAATATGAAATGGAGAGACTGGATGAGATATTAAAATCTGGATCAAAGGTATATGTATGTGTGTTATTTTGATTAACTTCATAATTGTTTATA